>NC_073310.1:32423781-32723781 GCF_027595985.1 Sorex araneus | reverse complement strand
GTCACTTAGGTTTGCTTCAACTTGCTTAATCTATTAACATGTTGTTAATTAAACGTTAACAGTGTTTCCCAAAGTGGGCAATAGAATGTAATGCAGAATGCGGGAAAGACTGTAGTTGGGCGAGGCGGGGGTGGGGGGCAGTTGGATACAATCGGGAGTACTTTTTGTTTGTTCCCTTAAAGATTTGCAGAAGAGCACAACTTGATTTTCTTCTTCTTTTTTTTTTTCTAAACAGGGGCTGGGGGGCAGTAGGCCAGTTTATTTGGGAACCCCTGCTTCAACACTGGGAACATAAAAATGAATAGACCCAGTCTGTGCCTTCAAGCTCAAGCATAATTTTCAATCTATGCTGACAAATCACATTTTTAAAAAATATTTTTGCTTTTTGGGTCAGACCTGGTGATGCTCAGGGGTTACTCCTGGCTTTGCACTCAGGAATTACTTCTGGCAGTGCTCGGGGGACCATATGGGATGCTGGGAATTGAACCAGGGTCGGCCATATGCAAGGCAAAAGCCCTACTGGCTGTGCTATCTCTCCAGGCCCTACATTTATTTCTGTAAAAGTCTTTCCACTAGAGTGTACACTTCTCAAGGCCTGAGATCTCTATCCATCAGTATTTCCAAGAGCAGAAAAAGCTCTGTCCACAGTTCAAGTCAATATAAGTGGTGGGATTTAATATGGAGACTGGACTCCAAACAGTACAGACGGAAGCCCAGTGAACATCAAACTCTTATGTTTAGTTTTTGCCGACATTTTAAACAACGGGTTTAACAACTATTTCACAGGTTTGTTGAGAAAATTAAGTGAAAAAATACATACAAAGCACAGGGTGTACAGTAAATCTTCAGTACTTTTTATCTATTGTTTTTACTGTTCAACCAAACTCAGAGGTTTGAGCAAAAACTCTGAAATTTATCTCAGATGTTTGAAATAAACTTAAAATTGATTTCAAATTAATTTGTTCATTCTTGCAACATAACAGTACAGATTTAAGATACATGTTTGGTCATTCCATGAACTGATGCCTCCCTCACGCTTATCTTTGGTACATCAAGAAGGTGCATTTAACCTTCCCTGGGGCAAGTTCTGCAGAACATGAACTGCTTTAGTGCCAATCTTTATTAAGTTTTTTTTTTTTTTTTGCTTTTTTGGGTCACACCTGGCGATCACTCCTGGCTCTGCACTCAGGAATTACCCCTGGCGGTGCTCAAGGGACCATATGGGATGCTGGGAATCGAACCTGGGTTGGCTGCATGCAAGGCAAACGCTCTACCCACTGTGCTATCACTCCAGCCCCTTTATTAAGTTTTTTTAAAAAAAATAATGTAGGAGTACTGCTATTCATTCAGCCATTGACTAAGCTGATTGAATTGGGCATGAACTCCACATTACTTTTTAAAAATTCTAGTCTCAATGTTAACTTTATTATTCCCCCCCTTTTTTTTGATTCACTGTGAGATACAGCTACAAAGCTTTCATGTTTGAGCTTCAGTCAGATAATCATCAAACACCCATCTCTTCACCAGTGCACACTTTCTACCACCAAAATCCCCAGTATTCCCACCCCACCTCACCCCCAACCCTTCCCCTGCTTGTGTGGCAATTTCCCCCATACTCTCTACTTTGGTTACATTTGGTTTTTCGACACCAGTCTCACCACCACTCAAACCTGCCAAAAAGGCAATATTAGATGATTTGTTTTGTATTGCTTGTCATGGATAGAATATAACGTCCAGGAAATTCTGTGTCATTCTCTTCCCAGAGCTTTAGTTTCTAGTCTGGGTCTTGGCCATTGAGGAGGTTACATGGCGCCAGGGGCAGTTTGTAGGTGTGACTGCCAAGCTTCTGGAAAACCGGGGACCTAGGGGGAAGGAGGCCCAGTCCTGATCCAAGCGGGCTTGGAGATCTCAGTCACCGGTTCCCACATATCAGGGTTTTCCTGCAGGTCCGCTCTCTGGTGAGGTTCATCCTGTTTTCTATATTAAGTTTTTAAAGTTTCCTTTCCCCAACTGACATAGAGCAAAAAGAGCATAATCTGGCCAATTTATGGAGGTGAACTTGTGAAAAAAGTTGTGAAAACATCCTCTACAGTCCTTGCTAACGGACAAACTGATGAGACCCCCCCCCCCCCCCCCGCCAAAGTGACAAGGTAGCACCAACGCACCAGGGACAGTGAGGTTGCGCACCAGGGACAGTGAGGTTGCGGGGTCCGGCATGGGGAAAGGTGTGGGTGCTTGTCAAAGGTCCCGGAAAAGTAACAGAAGGGTTATTTAGGAAGCCCCTTGTCCTGTGTGCACCACCCCTCCGTAGATTTCCGACAAGCAAGTGGGTTGGTCCTCACATCCTGGGGCCATTTGGGAGGTTGATGCATAGAGACAAGGCCAGGGAGTTGACCCAGGAGCCGGGACAAGGGTGATCTCGGGACCCGGTGCGTGGCTAGTGCAAGCCGAAAGCGGAAGTGGCCGAGTTGCGAAAGCACAGCAGATGCTCAAGTCCGTACCCACGTGGCCTCCGAAGCCGGGCACTTACCGAAGTCATAAAGGTTCTGGAGCAGGTTGTCCAGGAGTGTCTGTGAGCCGGGAGGCGCAGACGACTCTTGACTCAGCGCCATGCTTCAGTCGGCGTCCCCCTCCCCCGCCCCGCGCCCCCGAGCCAGCCCCGATGCGAGCCGAGCGGCGCCCTCACTTCCGGGTTCCGCCTCTCGTCCCAGCGCGGCTTCCGTCCCGGTTAAGATGGCGGCACCCGTGCTCCGGTGGAGCGACCTTAGCGGGTGCCGCCGCCCTAGGCGAGGTTGGGCTGCCCCCCGCGAAAGAACCGCCCCCAGCAGCAGCACCACCACCAGCGCTTAGAAAAAGACTCGCAGGCCCCGCCCCGGACGGCAGCTGCACCATGGATTCCTGCAGCTCTAACTCTAGCTTGTCCGTCGGCTCCGCGGGTCCCAGCCCGGTCGTGCTTCTCTACTCGGTAGGCGTCCCGGGGACCGAGGCCCAGGGCGGGACCGCGAGAGGAAACCCCCCCCTGGGTGCTCACGGCTCCCTTCGGGCCACCACCCACCCCGGCCCCGAAGGAATGGCCCCCGGTGGAGGGATCAGGTGGCTGACTTGGTTTCCGAGGCAACGGGGATGGGGCCGCGTGTGCTCGGGAGAAGTTTCTCCCGCGGGTGATGCCGCTTGCCTCCTCTTCGCTAGTTTCTTCTTTCTCGCCACCCAGCGCCGGGCCCCGAGAGGGCCGTGACACGGGGACGAGGGGGCGAGAGGATCGGCGTGTCTGTCCTTTCCGGAGAGCCGAGAGGGTGTCAGGCGCCCTTTGGGGCCAGCCCGGGAGACCTGCAGGGACCCGGCTCCGCCGAGCCCGCCGTGGGCGCCGCGCCCCGCCTTTCCCCGCTGCTGGTAGATTCCCAGGAGGAATGTGTTTGCCTCCTGCGTGGGCGTCGGGGGTTGGAAAACGTTTCGTGTAAATCTTGGGAGGATCGCCGTTTCCGCGGTCATTCCTTTTTGCGCGCTCCTCTTCCGTCAACCGTTGTCCTTTCCCCCACCTTTTGGAAGACAGCTAATGTAGCCCGGCGTCTCTCCAGCTGGACTAGAATTTTTACCTCTTCTGATTTTAACCAGCCCCCCAACCCCCCCCTTTTTTTTTCAACTAAGAGAATATTGGTCACAATGTTCATGAAGAAATTATGAAGGGGAAGTTTTGTAGTTCTGGATTGCCGAACTCGGGCAACGTGTGTGTGTGTGTGTGTGTGTGTGTGTGTGTGTGTGTGTGTGTGTGTGTGTGTGTGTGTGTGTGTTTAGAGACTGCATTTTTATCTATTTTCAGAGGAAATGAATGACTTTTAAAAAGCAAGTTAACGAGGGGCTGGAGCGATAGCACAGCGGGTAGGGCGTTTGCCTTGCAAGGGGCCGACCCAGGTTCAATTCCCAGCATCCCATATGGTCCCCTGAGTGCAGAGCCAGGAGTGACCCCTTGTGCATTGCGGGTGTGACCCAAAAAGCAAAAAAAAAAAAAAAAAAAAAAAGCAAGTTAACGAGTGCCTGGTGGTTAGTAGCAGTTTTCTGATTTTAATGGTAATTGTGTAGGAAGGTCTTACTACGAGAAACACGCTAAGAGCAAGATACGCTAAAACTCAGTTTTTCGAACGAGTTATCTGGAGAACTTCAAGTTGGTACAGAAATATTTTTTGAAATATGGGACACTTCTGTTCCCTTACTGTCCATTCTCTGGAATTGTAATTGCTGTGACTGACCTTTTCTCTAAAGCCTGTCATTTTTTTTTAAAATAATTTATTTATTTTTAATTAGAGAATCACCGTGAGGGTACAGTTACAGATTTATACACTTTTGTGCTTATACTTCCCTCATACAAAGTTCGGGAACCCATCCCTTCACCAGTGCCCATTCTCCACCACCCGTAAACCCAGCGTCCCTCCCACCCTCCCCAATCCCATCTCCCCCCCAACCCACCCTGCCACTGTGGCAGGGCATTCCCTTCTGTTCTCTCTCTCTAATTAGCTCTTGTGGTTTGCAATAAAGGTGTTGAGTGGCCGCTGTGCTCAGTCTCTAGCCCTCATTCAGCCCGCAACTCCCTTCCCCCACATGGCCTTCGACTACAATGTAGTTGGTGATCGCTTCTCTGAGTTGCCCTTTCCCCGGAACGTGAGGCCAGCCTCGAAGCCATGGGGTCAACCTCCTGGTACTTATTTCTACAGTTCTTGGGTATTAGTCTCCCACTCTGATATTCTATATACCATAGATGAGTGCAGTCTTTCTATGTCTGTCTCTCTCTTTCTGACTCATTTCACTCAGCATGAAACTTTTCATGCCCATCCACTTAACTACAAAATTCTTGACTTCCTTTTTTCTAACAGCTGCATAGTATTCCATTGTATAGATGTACCAAAGTTTCCTCAACCAGTCATCCGTTTTGGGGCATTCGGGTTTTTTCCAGATTCTGGCTATTGTAAACAGTGCTGCGATGAAAATACATGTGCAGATGTTGTTTCGATTGTATTTTTTTGCCTCTCTGGGATATATTCCCAGCAGTGGTATTGCTGGGTCAAATGGGAATTCAATATCTAATTTTTTGAGAATCGTCCAAATTGTTTTCCAGAAGGGCTGAACCAGTCGGTATTCCCACCAGCAGTGAAGAAGGGTCCCTTTCTCCCCACATCCTCTCCAACAGCGGTTGCTTTTGTTCTTTTGGATGTGTGCTAGTCTCTGTGGTGTGAGGTGGTATCTCATGGTTGTTTTGATCTGCATCTCTCTGATGATTAGTGATGCAGAGCACTTTTTCATGTGCCTTTTGGCTATTCGTATTTCTTCCTTGGTAAAGTTTCTGTTCATTTCTTCGCCCCATTTTTTGATGGGGTTGGATTTTTTTCTTCTTGTAGAGTTCAACCAGTGTAAAGCCTGTCATTTTAATCTCTGTCATCATTGACCTCCTCACCTCACAGCTCTATTTTGGGAATATAGGAATATTACCCTATTTTCAGAGCTGCTCTGGGCCAGGGAAGTGGGGAAGTGGGGTTTCTATGTCGGTCTGACTTGTCATAAATATTTTTTTCAGCCCTAAGCTGAAATTGACTGTACTTTCCCTCATCTTTAAAGGACCTGTTTGATTTTTTTTTTTACTTCCACATTCACCAAATGATTGTTGATAAGACTTTTATTAACTTTTTTTAACCTGAAAGGACAAAATGGTCTTATTTAAACTGTTTCTCCTTATAAAGCTGTACAGCAAACCTTTCTATTCTGTGACTGTGAAGTTTTTCCAAAGATTAACCTGGAGGTTTTTACTCTGAGGCTGTTCTTATTTTTTTCAGTCACCTTTCTGTTGTGCAATAAATACTTAGTTAATTTGAAGTAGCTAATATCTAACTACTCTTACAGATATTTAAATACTTCTGATTGCAACATGCATTGCAAAAAAAGTTCTTAAAACATCCTTCTGGTCATTGTTCTCAAGGTCCAAGATATGGAAGCTAAAAACGTAGTTTTTTTTTTTTTTTAAAGAAAACTCAGTTCTTATATTTGTGGATTTCAAAAAGTAGTTATAAAAAACAATCACAATTAATTTCCATAATATCAGTGAGTAAAGTGATGTTAGGGCACTGTGGGAGTAATGAGGAGTGCCTGACCTGTTTGGGAAGTCAATGAGGCATCTTAAGAGAAGGTCACACCACAGCTGAATTTTTAAGATATGAATGGGAGATAAGAAACTGTCCTAACCCTTATGTGAGAAAGCCACTCCCTTGCGTGTTTGAGGAATCACAATAGATAGGAGTACTCTGAAGAGATTTTGAGTACTTTGAAAGGACACGGGGAATGAGATTTAAGAAGCAGGCAGTGGGTATTTCCTAAAGAAATTTTCTACATATTATCTTTTATACCCTTTAGGACAAAATCTTTACAGACTGCTTAAGGATTATCATACTTGAGTTTTTAAAGTTTTAAAAGGGGCCTGAGATAATACATACTTCAGCAGGCAAAGCAGTTGCCTTGCATGCTGCTGACCACGAATGGATCCCTAGCACCGCAGAAGGGCCCCAGCCCTCTTTCTAAGCTCAGTGCTAGATGTGTTACCTGAGCACAGCCAGGTGTGACCCCCAAAATAAAACTAATTTCGTAAGAAGACAACTACTGGGGGGGGGGGTCAGAGCAATAGTACAGGGGGTAGGACATTAGCCTTGTACATGGCCTACATGGGTTTGATCCCTGGCTCCCCGTATGGTCCCCTGAGCCTGCCAGGAGTGTCTCATGAGCCCGCCAAGAGTGACCCTGAGTGCAGAACCAGAAGTAAGTCCTGAACACTGCTGAGTGTGGTTCAGACAGACAGACAGACAGACAGACACACACACACACACACACACACACACACACACACACACACACACACACACAAAGACAACTATTAAGTTCCTGGAGTGGTTGTTCGTTTAGGATAACATCTCTTACCTAAGTAGCAACTACAGTAAGGGTACCTGATTGGGCAAGAAATCAGCTGCCATAAAGTGTGTAGTAAACATAGAAGGGCTGAAGGAAGGCAGTGATAGTAAAGTCTGGAGAGAAGTGAGTTATGTGATGGTCAGTACACATGCTCCACTGTGTATTTGGATGTGTCAGCTAAGGAAAGAGAGGCTATGTGAAGCTGACAGGTTTCTGTGATGTGGCAACTGAGTGTATAATGATGTCTTTCACTGATAGAACATATGTGAAGAGGAGCAGGTTTAGTCGGGTAATATGATAATTTCAGTTTCAGTGCATTCAGCTTGAGATATGAGAGACAACTTTTAAGCTGTAGATTATTGTATTTATATATCTGCTATATTACAAGGTGTTTGGGGACTATCCAAATATAGTTAGAAATTTGGAAGCACTCTAGCACTGTTGTCCCATTGTTCAGTGATTTGCTCAAGCGGGCACCAGTAATATCTCCATTGTGAGGCTTGTTACTGTTTTGGCCTATCGAATACGCCACGGGTAGCTTGCCAGGCTCTGCCGTGTGGGTTGGATAGTCTTGGTAGCTTCCCGGGCTCTCCGAGAGAGATGGAGGAATCGAACCCGGGTCGGCCACGTGCAAGGCAAATGCCCTACCCGCTGTGCTACACACACATATATATATGTATACATACATATATTGCTTTTTGATACCACAGCAAAAGAGGAATATCTGTCCTAAATATATAGATTTAGAAATCACTTGCAAGTAAGTTATATTTGGACTGTAGGGGTCTTGGAATCTTTCAAATAGACTAAAAAATGAAATGAAAGCTGGAAATCAGTCCTTAGACTGTTTATAATCCAAATTATGGCTTCCCATTGCAGTATGGAAACCTTTTCTTAAAATAAAAAATTGAGCATATCTTGCAGTGCCCAGGGCTTTACTCCTGGCTCTTCATTCAGATATCACTCCTGGTGGAGCTTGGGGTATTATTTGAGTACTAGGGATCAAACCAAGGTTGGCTATATGCAAAGCAAGCTCCCTACCCACTGTACTTTCGCTCTAGCCCCTGACTCTTAAAAATCTGGACACCTTAAAATGTCTTATGTTTACATAATCAGGTAGCTGCTACCATTTTTATTTTCCTGATCTTGCTCACTAGACTGCAGCAGGGAGAAATATACTGGCCTATTTCTCAGACTGTAAGCCTGTCCTCTCAATGTGTTCACAGTCCCCTCTGTGTGTCATATTGTTTCCCCAGAAATTTGCATTATTATTGAGGTTGTGTCTCAAATGCTACCTCCTCAGAGAGGCCTTTCTCAATCTAAAGCAGTTCTCCAGGGCTGGAGTGATAGTACAGCAGGTAGGGCGTTTGCTTTGCACGCAGCCGACCTGGATTCAATTCCCAGCATCCCATATGGTCCCTCAAGCACTGCCAGGAGTGACCTCTGAGCATCGCCAGGTGTGACCCAAAAAGCAAAAAGCAAAAAAGAAAAAAAAAGCAGTTCTCCAATCATTTTTCCTCATTTTATTTTCTCTATATTCTCTTTCTAGTTTTGTACTACAGCAATCTTATATTAAGCTTTTGAAGTTTTCAAAGCTGACAGTTTATTTTTTCTGAAAGAGCCATTATTAAAATTTAAAATGAAGTTATATAAATTTACAATTAAAGTCTGTTAAAATAAAATTCAGCATTTTCTAATTACTAAGTCTAATTCTAATAATCTTACTAATTCTTACTTATACTTTTGAGGTGCTTATGACAATCATACAGTATGATGAAAATCTTATAATATCTTTTGTGCATGTCTTCCCAATTTTGTGTTTCATGATGTCATAACAGTTGCTTAAAATCTGTCACTGTGGGATACATACATCACAGAAATTTACTAACACTGTAAATTAGGGTTCTCCTATCAACATTTACTGGCATATTATTGGTGGAATCCCTGAGTGATTTAGTTTTTTCATTTGTTATATTTTTTAAGGGATGTAAGCTCCCTCAGTGTATAGTCCTGGTCTTCCTTATTCATGCTGTATTCTCAGCCTTTTTTTTTAAAACAGTGCCTGGTACAATTGTGGGCATCTCAGTAGCTTATTGAATGAATGGATTCCCTGGCATAGTTGACATAGAGGTACAAGAAGAGGTCTGTTTATTTAGCTATCAACAAGGAGTAGCCTGCTATGTAAGTTCAGATGGGGGAACAGGAGCCAGAGCAACAGTACAGTGCGTAGGGCTTTTGTCTTGCATTCAGCCAACCCAGGATTGGTTGATCCCAGGCACTCCTTATGGTCCCTGAGTGCAAAACTAGGACTACCCCCCCAAGTATTATCAGATGTGACCCCAAAATCAAAACACAACAAGATGCAGGGAACAAAGAGTGAGAGTGAAATTTTACTTAGGCCATCTAAATATATTTAATCTATATTGGGTACTTCTGCATGGTAGGAAGACCATTTAATGAGCAATAACCCCCAACCCTGACTCCATGTAGCAATTATTTGTAATACTTTAAAAAATATTTCTGATGCCTAGGTACCACTCATAGATCACATTAATCAAGATTGTAGAGGACCAGGGATGTAGTTACTTAAGTAACGGTGAACTATCTGCTTCACACAAGTGAGGCCCTGGGTTTGATCCCCAGCACCACCAAAGAAAAGAATCTAGGGTATCCTGCTCACTGTATTTATAAAGTGCCCATTTTATTTGAAAGTATTTCCTAAATTTAAAACCACTAAATTAAACATTGGGTTGTAAGTTTGTAATTTATTCTGTGGCTACTAGGGAGGTATCATCAGTAGGGATCGAGAAATGATTTCATTTACTTAATTTATTTTAGTTTTGGGACTACACTCGATGATGCTTAATGGCTTACTCCTGGCTCTACATTCAGGAATTACTCCTGGAGGTACTCAGGAGGACCATATGGAATATGGGGAATCGAACCCAGGTCACCCACATGCAAGGCAAGCACCTTACCTACTGTACTATCACTTTAGCCCCTACTTTTTCATTCTCGAATGATTATGTTCCTATAAGAAACTGGAAATATTACTATGTTTGACACATAACCTACCCAGACTAAATATTCACATCTTATGTGGGAGACACCAAATACATGTTTAATGAAGTCTATTAGAGGGTCTCATGAAAATGTGTTAAAAGTAGGAGAACATGATCAATTTAGTCATCTTTAGGGAAGAGTCAGTAAATGGTCACAGAGGAGGTTGAACAGGAGCTGGGGTTGGTGACAAAGTATTTTACAAGTGATCAGTGAGGAAGGGCCGTTAGTGAATGCCCTCTCAGTAACTGGTACCACGAAACACCTGGTAACTCATAAAGGAGAGTGTCTGTATGGATTGCCAATCTAACCCTGCAAAAAAATAATACCAATCACATGTAATCATAAGTGGTGCTCAAATATTTGATACTGGATGCTAAGAGGTAGAAAATTAAGCAAAGATGTGGAATTCTATGAGTTAGCATAGAGTTTTTAGGGAGCTATCCTAGTCTTTGTATAACTAGACTATTAGAAGAAGAGAAGTAGTAGAAGACAGACAGGGTGGAAAGTGTCTACTTCTGCAACACATATATGAGAATTGAAAGGTTATAGACAAGATTTGTATGGCCCCTGCACACAGAGGACATAAAAATTGATACATTCCTTATGTTTGAAAAGTGAGGGAGGATCTAAAATGATGTAAAGGGATATAGTGTGGCAATTATTGATTGAGATTTAAGGAAAATAATCAGGTAGTAAGAGTGTGACAGGGAGAGATGAGTTATGTTTTGAAAAGGCCAAGTATGAAGTGTTTGCAACTAACTTTGTATATTGCATACTCAGATGGGCAAGAGAATCAGAAGCATATGTAATTAGTATTTTTAATTAATTGTGAAAATACTCAGCATAGTGTATGCAGTAAAGAAAAAAATGTTGGCAATATTAACATTGAGGAAAGTAGGAAAAAAGACATATTTATGAACTTTAGTGGGGAAATTTTTCCCAGATTGAGAGGTATTTTTATTAAAGAAATGAATTTTTCATTGTGACAGGGAGTCATGAGAATTAACCGATGTGGAAAAGTAAATGTTTGTTGCACTATTTGTAATAGCGATAAATGAAAAGTAATCCAAATACAAAACATTAAAAAACTGATGTTATAGAAGAAACTCGTGGCACAGAGGAGAGTATGTAACATTAACTAAATAAAGTGATACCGAAATGTGTAGTGGCTGGGGCCAGAGTAACTCTACAGCAGGTAGAGCACTTGTCTTGCAGGGAGCCAACCTGGGTTCAATCCTTAGCACCACATATGGTCCCCTCAGTCCACCAGGCTCAATCCATGAGCACAGCCTGGTGTGACTCAAGAACTGGAAAAAAAAAAAAACCCAAACCACAAAACCCCCAAAATGTATGGTGACACACAGTTTAGTTGGGGGGGGGAGGGAGGTGGAGGAGATTCAGAGGGAGGTATTAGGATTCTTGGAAAAGGAATGTGATGGGTATGGTTTTGGAATCATATGCATAAGAAACCATTGTTAACAGTATTGTAAACCACAAAATCTTGATTAAAAGTAAATTAAAAATGCTCTGGCTTGTGGAATAACAATTTTTGCTTTTTTTTTTCGGGGGGGGCACACTCAGTATTGCTCAGGGCTTATGGCTCTGTACTCCTGGGATCTTACCCATGTTGACCATGTGCCAGGCAAGCTGATGCACTATTTGACCAGTCCCTGACAGGTGATTTTTTTTTTTATTAAAGAACTGTGGGCAATGGAGAGGTAAGGTGTTTGCTTTGCATGCAGCTGACCCTGGTTCGATCCCCAGCATCACATATGGTACCCTGAGAATATTCAGTTGTAATTCCTGAGTGCAGAGCCTGGAGTAAGGGGAGCACCAGTTGTGTGGCCAAAAAAAGGAAAAAAACCTGATTTCCAGTTTTTCTTTCTTTCTTTTTGGGTCACACCCAGCGATGCACAGGGGTTATTCCTGGCAGTGCTCGGGGGACCATATGGGATGCTGGGAATCGAACCCAGGTTGGCCGCATGCAAGGCAAACGCCCTACCTGCTGTACTATTGCTCAAGCCCCTGATTTCCAGTTTTTGATAGTTGAGTTTTAGGCATATAATATTTCAACACCTATCCCACCACCAGTATCAGCTTCCCTCCACTCGTTCCCTTATTCCTTTCCTACCCCACACCCCACCCTATACCCTATCCCTGCTTGTCAACTTGACAGGCACATTACAAAGTTCCAGTAGTTGCAGTTTAGATCTCATGTTGTCAGTGTTGCTGAATTTGTGATATATGGCTGGCTATACCACTCACTCATATCACCAGTATAACCTGACAGATGATTTAATTTTCCTTTCTGAGTCTCTAATGTATCTTCAAAATTTTTATATTGAACATATATTACTTTGCTACTTAAAAAAAAAACTTTGCTGGGGCTGGAGCAATAGCACAGCGGGTAGGACATTTGCTTTGCACGAGGCCGACCCGGGTTCGATTCCTCCGTCCCTCTTGGAGACCCCAGCAAGCTACCAAGAATATCCTGCCTGCATGGCAGAGCCTGGCAAGCTATCCATGGTGTATTCAGTATACCAAAAACAGTAACAATAAGTCTCACAATGGAGACGTTACTGGTGCCCGCTCAAGCAAATCGATGAATAATGGGATGACAGTGCTACAGTGCTACAGTGGGGGATTGGGCCACACTGGCGGTGCTCAGGGATCATTCCTATTGGAGCTTAGGGAATCGTATGAAGTCTTGGGATTTGATCCAGGATCCACCATGTGCATGGCGAGCACCATAACCCCAGTACTATCTCTCAAAAGATATTTAAGAATTAAGTCATTGGCAAATTGATAAACATCAGTTTCAAGGATCAGTAGAATAGAAGCTGAATTGTAATGAGAAGGTATAGTGGAAATAAATACATAGTTACAGAGATGCAGAGTTATTAGAGGGGGGTGTTATACCCAGCAGTGCTCATGGCTTACTCTTGGCTCTGCTTTCAGGGCTCACTCCTGGTGGTCCACAGTAGACCCAGTTGGGTCCCAGGGATTAAATCCAGGATCAATAAATTGTACAAAGAAAAGCTCTATCTGATGTACTATTGCTCCAGCCCACTATGACCTCACCCTTGCCCAGAGCAGCCCTAAACTGTGGGTCCATCTTCCAGATCCCTTTTTTCTAAACACACAAACATTTGACATCAGAACGTTCTGCACTTGTTTATATGTCAAAGAATAAAAGTTTTGGCATAAAAATGAACCCTTACCAATACAGTCTCTTCCTGGTCCTAATATGTGTTATAGTGTGTACATTATTTTATTTGCTTTATATCCACAGAAGGAGCTTAAAAAATGGGATGAATTTGAAGATATGTTAGAAGAAAGGAGGCATGGCAGTGACTTTAAATTTGCAATGAAATGCTTCACACCTCTTGTGTACAAAGGAATTCTTCCTTGCAAACCACAGGATATTAGAAGTTCTGTTCTCAATTCTGAAGAGGTTAATTATATCATTAAGCAGGTAAGATTTCTTCTTCAAGCAGGGACAGATTTGTTCATTATCAACAAGTTCTTTCTCCTTTTATTTGCCCATTTTGTCCTTTTGTTGATTTTGTTGTAGTGACTGGAGGTCACACATACTCCTTGTATTGTGCACACCTTTTAGTTGTGGTGCTCACTGGGGTTACACTCTTTCCTTGTTGCTCACCCATGTTTCCCCAAACCTCACACTCATTGACACAGTGTTTCACATCTTCTAGTTGCAGAGTTTGACAGGAATCACATTGTTTGCAGTATTTGCATACACCTGGCTACAGTATGGCTGAAAATTGCTTCTGAAGCTGTGGATCTATGTCATCAGGGCTGCCAGGCACAGACCTCAGAGAGCTGCTAGGATTGTACATGCCATGGTATCAGGGATCAAGCTCATGACTTCACACTCGCAAGGCAGCCACTTTACCTACTGAGTTGTCACTCAGTTCTGTTCTTTCTCTTCTTGACTTTAGGAACTCTTTTTTCCTGATTTTATTTTCTATCTTAATTATTTTATAAAAAATAAAATGTTTATTTAATTTAAAAAATTATTTTGTTATAATTTGTTAGATTTGTTCATTATCTTTCTCTTTTTATTTGCCCATTTCCCTTTCCTTTGTTTATTTTGTTGCAATAACTGGGGGTAGTTTTTCTTATGAAAAATTATAAATTATAAAATACAATTAAATTTTTGTGAATAATTTATTTGATAAAGATAATAGAAATAAATTAATATACTTTTATGTATCTTAGCATATTCACCATATTCATAATGTGTTTATTATGAGGTTTAAGAGTCACTGTCACTGTCATCCCATTGCTCATTGATTTGCTCAAGTGGGCACCAGTAAAGTCTCCATTTTTATTTTTTTTTTTGAGACTTGTTGTTACTGTTTTTGGCATATTGAATACACCACAGGTAGCTTGCCAGGCTCTGCCATGCAAGATACTCTCGGTAGCTTGGCGGGCTCTCCGAGAGGAACAGACAAATCGAACCGAGGTCAGCCGCGTGGTGGTGCTCAGGGCTTCCTCCTGGCTTTGCACTCAGGAATTACACCTGGCAGTACTCAGGGGTCCATATGTGATGCCAGGTATCAAACTCGGGTCTGCCACGTGCAAGGCAAGCAATACTATTGCTCTGGCTCCCCCGCCAGATTATTTTTAAGGACTAGAGAACATGCAAATGTATGATCCTAAAAGCAATTCACTATAACCAAATGAAAGAGAGTACATATAGGATAATAATAAGAATTAAGACTGGAGGGACCATTAAGTAGTACAGAATATAAAGCACTTGCCTGGCACACTACTGGCCTCAGTTCTAATCCCCAGCACAGTTCAAATACCAAAAACAAAACCATAATTGAGACATGGAAAGTAAGCATGAGCTCTGTTATGAAGGGATTTTTCAGTTTTCTCCTACACACAACCATTGAAAGCTATACAAAGCCATTGAAAGGTATTGTTTGAGTATGACATGATCAGTTTATGGTTTAGAGGATTTATACTGCGAAAAAAGGAAACATGAAATCTGTCTTATGATGTTCTTGCAATGATATCTCTATGCAATTATATTTTCCAGGACTGGTAAGTGATTGTAGAAACAGAGAAATAGATTTAAGAAATTTGAGGAGTGGAATGGCCTTCTTTAATGACCAATCAGGTAAATGAAATGAGGGAATGGAAATATAAAGATAATAGGGCTAGTCTAGTGAAATAGGGAACTTAGAACTGGAAATGTGTTTGAGACAGAAGCTGAATTCTATTTTGGGTATGCCATTTGAAGACATCAAAATATCCAGTAAGTAGAATGAGAGCTCCCTGGTGGCTGGCCCTCCATGCAGCTTATGCTTTGAGGTTCAGCTGTGAACATCTATCTATTTCTTTGACTTTTAACCAGGGTTTAGGCAGGCTTTTGGCCTCAGGAAATTTCTTTATCTCTCTTCTAATATGGGCATATGTAACCTATGCTCATAATTGTTTTGTTTTAATCCATCATGATCTATCTAAGACTGTCTTTTCTGTATGGATCTATTTCATATGTGCAGTCAAGTTGTATCAACTAGAAGCTACACAGTAGTTTTCAATAGTGGCTCTTTGTTATAATGACTTTGAGAACTCTTGAAAAAACATGTAGCACTGTAGCACTGTCATCCTGTTCATTGATTTGCTCGAGTGGGCACCAGTATCGTCTCCATTGTGAGACTTGTTACTGTTTTTGGCATATAGAATACACCATGCATAGCTTGCCAGGCTCTGCCATGCAAAATATTCTTTGTAGCTTGCCGGGCTCTCCGAGAGGGACGGAGGAATCAAACCCAGGTTGGCCTCGTGCAAGGCAAACACCCTACCCGTTGTGCTATCGCTCTAGTCTGAAAAAACATATAACTCTCGTTATCCATTAGTACACAAACTTCCTTAAGGAAGGATTTTCTTTATTGCTGTATTCTAGCATATAACATACATTCAAAAAATCTATTTGCTGGCTTAGTACTTTTTAAAAATGTTTTTGTCCTATTAATAGAAACTGATTTAATTGATCTATGATAAATCCTGGCATATATCCTCTTCCATTCCACTCTCTTCCCCTTTCACCTTATCTCCCCTGTCTCTCTAAAGTACTTCAAATTTAAGATACCTAAATCAACCTCTGACCCTTCCATCCACATCCCTTACTATGTGCATTTACACACCCACCTAGTTTTCTCTGTCTCCAAGAATATCTTTTCCATATGCTAGTTGCTCAAAATGGAAAAAAAAATCTGGATGCCCTCATCAACTTCTTGATTTTCTTTCATATACCATCTGTCACTTAGTTACTGGTCTGTTCTCCTAAATCAGTTTCTTTCCACCTCATGCTATTCCTCTAACTCAGGCTGCCTTTAGCTCACAAAACACAGTAGCAGCCATCTAAGAGGTCTAGCCAAGGAAAGACCTTCTGAGTTTAAAGGACCATGTGAGAGATAAGACAGGATTAAGGTCTGACCGCTGTTGAATCCCCAGTATAGTATTATCTCCCATGCACAGAGCCAGGAGTAGCCCCAGCACTGCCAGGTGCCCATCCGCACCCCCACCCCCCAAAAAGTATCCAAAGTAAAAGGCCATTCAGGTTTGTGATACCGAGAATAAACTGAGAAAGTGCACATCAGAGGTTTAGGGCATGGTCCAAAAAGTGCCCGCTTAGCTTGCATGCAGTCCAACCCTTGCCCCCACCTTATAAAAAAGAGGGACAAGACTGGGGATAGTGGAGTTATTACTACTGCTTTTGAAGTATTGCCACATTTCCCACACCCCAAAGCCACCCCCATGCCTCCAGCTGGACTGCCCAATCAAATATTCTGTGTTTTCTGTAGAATGTTGTTGCATTTGCAGTTGCATGACATCTCCAAAACCTATAACACATCTCAGTAGTAGAACACCAGATTAGGGGAATGTAATGCAGAACCCAGCTGATCATTAACATTAACATATTAACACAGAAGGCTTAACTTGCAACAACAGCAAAGTAAACCCTCAGATAAGGATTTAATGTCCCCATGGTGAGAAACAACAATTTTCACAAATTTTCTTCTTACAGAAATATTTTTTGATCACTCCATTGGCCATTTAATGGTAACAAGCATTGTAAAACAAATTACTGTGGGCCTGCTATGGGGCTAGGATTGAGGGGTGGTTGGGAAAATGGAGACAGTAGTGGAGAGAGGGTTTTGTTTTGTTTTTGTTTTGGGGGCATACCCAGCAGTGCTCAGGGGTTACTTTGGCTCTGTACTCAGGAATTACTCCTGGCAGTGTTTGAGAGACCATATGAGATGCTGGATTTGAACCCAGGTCAGCTGTGTGCCAGGCAAGCACCCTACCTGCTGTACTATCTCTCCGGTCCCAGTGGTGGAGGGAAGTTGACACTGGTGTTGGAATTGGTGTTGTAATATTGAAAGCCTGTAACGTATCTTTGTAAACCACGGTGTTTAAATAAAGTGGGGGGAAAGGGAGAAGTGGGGTGTGCAACTGTTTTGTGAGTTTTAAAAAACACTCTGGTATTAACTTAAAAACAGGATGCAACAACTATGTGGCAGAAATGATAATGTGGTTAAATATGGTTGGTTTGTAGGAAGAGGACTCTGAAGGGACAGACATATTTGTTGGGAGGGTAAGATATTCAGTTACAAAGAATAAAAGAAGAAAATGTTAGGTGGAAGCTGAGAAATAGTAGAGCAAGTAAGATGTTTGTCTTGCGTGCTGCCGATGCAGATCTAATCCCTAGGTCCACATATCAGCGAGCACTGCCAGGTGTGGTCCAAAGGGCAGGGAGGAGGGTGAGTGGGGAATAAGTAAATAGTAGTGTAGTCTCTGCTTCTCTGTTTCCCTCCGACAATAAAGTGTCCTCTGAATGAACCTACCTGTTCATTCGTTTCTTCAGCTGTTCTCTCAGATCCCCAGAATTGTTTTGTCTCCTCTTTCACTCTGCTGACTGTCTAGCATACACCTTTTCCCTCTCAGCCATGTATTCTTTTTAATGCTCCATGTCTCTTTTCCCTTCTCATCCAACTCCTCACTGTTGTAGACTACCCTTTCCCATTTGTGTTCCACTTTCAGCAGGTTGCTAAAATTAATGCAGTTAAGATTACTGTGAACCTCCAAAGGAACCTTTGTCTTGACCTTTTATTGTTGTTGAGTTTTCTTACTGTTTTATCTCTGACCTTTACGTGTATAACATCACTTATTTTTCCTAGATATTCTTGTTATAATCTGTTTTATAAATTGTCTGCTATGTAATGTTCTCAAAGTTGAACTTTGGTTCAAAGTTGAACTTTGGTCCAGCTTTCTTTTCCTCTCTGTAGCCTCCCTGATACATTTTATCCATTCTCACAATCTCGGTTTCCATCTTTAGTCTAATGATGCTCAACTAATAACTTTAATCTTGACTATATTGTTGGGGTTTAGACTTTTTAAAAAATAGAGGCCATCAGAGCGATAATACAGTGGGGAGTGCATTTGCCTTGCATGTGGCTGACCCGCGTTCGATTCCCAGCATCCCATATGGTGCCCTGAGCACTGCCTGAGTAATTCCTGAGTGCAGAGTCAGGAGTAACCACTGGACATCGCTTGGTGTGGTCCAAAAAGCCAACAAATAAATAAATTTATTCTTTTAAAATAAATAAAATAAAAATAGAGGCCTCACCCAGTAGTACTTGAGGTGCCCAAGTCCACTGCTATGATGCTGGGTGGGGAAGGGTCATTCGATACCAAGAATCAAACTCAGGATCTCACACGTGTCAGGTGTGTGGTTCTATGACTTGAACTGTCTTTCTGCCTAAAAACGTTTAGGTTTTTTATCATTATCTGTTCAGTGTCTAGTTTACATGTTTCACAAGAATCTCAGAATCAGTGTACTGTCTTCTCACTAGTACTGCACTGTACTAGTTTCTATTCCTGCTCAGGTTCCCTGTTTCCTAGGATGACCTTACCATCCCTTTTGTTGCCTAGAGCAGAACTGAGCATTGCTCTACCCCTTCCTTTCTCTTCAGAACCAATTGTTATCTTTATTTATGCTTTTTTGTCTCTGACCTACACTGTCACTGTATCACTGTCATCCCGTTGTTCATCGATTTGCTCGAGTGGGCACCAGTAACATCTTCATTTGTCCCTGTCTTGTGCTAGTGTAGCCCGATGGCATCTGCTCGCTCCAGGCTCATCCATCACTGTATCTACACTATTTTATTCTACACTGACCTACACTATTTTATTCATTTTCCAAATGTATCCTTTTCCTTGTTTTTTTTTCCCCGCTAAATATTTCCCACCAAATCCTTTATAGACTCCATTTTATCTAGTCCTGTCTTTTTGTTCTTTATTCCTATTCAGTGTCTGTAGGGTTATCTGAAGTTATTTCGCCAACATTCTATAATCTCTGCTCTCTGGTCTGCTTTTAACACTTCCCATCCCAGAGAAAAGGCAGCCCTAAATCCATCCCCATGCCTTCTCTTTAACCAGGATACATTCTATACTCTGTAATACATTCCTGTAACCAGGATGTCCTTTGAAGGATGGGTAGACCAGCCACCCTGGTCATTCTTTCTCCTTTGTGAAATTAAATAAATGTGTGGCCAGAGCTGTGGAGACTGGTGAGCAGGGGGTGGAAGTGAAGAAAGGGAGACTGAAAGCCTCAAAAGCCTGACAAGAAGATACCCCGGCTACCTTCTTTGCTAATATGCACCGCCCCTCCTCAGGGGAGAGTCCTGGGAATTGAACCCACACACATCAAGACACACAAGCTTCTTCCCACCCCAAACAGACATGCAGACATCTTCACACCCACTGGATCAAATAGGTACTTCATGCTGTGCACCCCCTCAGTCCCGGGAGCTTAGGAGGCTTGGCTAAGGTAAGGCTGAATTTGAACCCAAAGCCCTACATCATTTCTCCAGCCAATGGGACCATAAACAAATAGCAGAGTCCATCTTTTCTCCAGTGTTTCGGCAAAACCTCTTGGTCCTATTTCTGTCTCCAGCTCTGCCAGAAAATGGATCAGTATTAGACAAACTCAGGATCCTTTCATTTGCCAGGCCCTCTTCTATTGCTGCTTCCTCGTAACTTCTCAACTCCACCAAATCTGTGTGCTATCTTAAGTTTTTATTTGACCCTACCCCTTTTGCTCTTCACAAACAGCCATGTGTTTTCTCTGGGATAATGAAAAAATTTGGAAATCATCTTCAGATTCCTGTTCTGATATATCTTTCTATGCCATTCTATCAGATAATTAGATCCTAGCACTGAGCACTGCTGGTTGTGGCCCTGAAACAAAAACAAAAATTAAAAAAAAAATCTACAGAGCAGGGGCCAGAGTGATATCAGGTAGGGTGTTTGCCTTGCATGTGGCCGACCTGGGTTCAATTCCCAGCATCCCATATGGTCACCCAAGCACCACCAAGAGTAATTCCTCAGTGCAGAGCCAGGAGTAACCTCTGAACAACACTGGGTGTGACCCAAAAAAAAAACCATTTACAGAGCATTTTTCTTCATGAAACATAGCATTATTTTCAGCATGCTTGTTGAAGGGAAAGTTAAAAGGATCAAATTAAATTTCCCTTGAACAGGCTCGGAAGATTGAGGATATGGGGGATATGGGGTACTTGCCTTCACACAGTTACTGAGGTTTGATTCTTCGCATCCTATAAGATCTCCTGATTTCAAAAGAGAGGGACACACATAGAGGGACTGCATTCATTTGTGGAGTGTAGGGTAACATCACATGAGGCTGACACCCAAGGACGGTAGGTACGAGGGCCAGGGGGATTGCCCCATAGCTGGAAGACTGCTACATGAGTGGAGGGGAGAAGGCAGCTGGAATAGAGAAGGGATCACTAAGAAAATGATGGCTGGAGGGACCAGTTGGGATGGGAGATGCGTGCCGAAAGTAGATAATGGACCAAGCATGATGACCTCTCAGTGTCTGTGTTGCAAGCTATAATGCCCAAAAGTAGAGAGAGAGTATGGGGAATATTGTCTGCCATGGAGGCAGGGGGAGGGTGGGAAGGGGGGGTATATCTGGTATATTGGTGGTGGGGAATGTGCACTGGTGGAGGGATGGGTGTTTGATCATTGTGAGATTGTAACCCAAACATGAAAGCTTGTAACTATCTCACGGTGATTCAATAAAATTTAAAAAATTAAAAAAAAAATCTCCTGAATGCACAGTTATCCCTGAGCACTGTGCCAGGAGAAAGCCTTGAGCACCACCAGTAGTGATCCCCGAGTACAGTGCCAGGAGCAAGCCTGAGCACTACCAGATATGGCCCAAAAATCAAAATAATGATAATTGTAATAGTAAAAACGAAATTCCCCTAAGACAGAAGCTGACTTGTTTTCATCTCTAGCCACAGAAGATTTTTGTTTTCCACCAAAAATTTGATATGCCATGAAAATAGAGTTACATTGTAAAATCTGATAGTTCGGGGATTTTTAGTAGTGTCTTATATACCTGATGCAATCTCAACAATCAATTTCAGTATGTTCTTTGTTTTTGGTAGTGCTCAGGATTTACTCGTGGATCTAAGCTCAGAGTTTTCTCCTGGCAGGACTCTAGGAGCCATATGCGGTGCTAGGGATAGAACCATGGTTGGCCACTTGCAAGACAAACACCTTAACCACTGTACTATTGCTCCAGCCCCTCGGTATGACCTTGTATGTAGTGTGAGCTGAAGTGTTGCCACAATCTAAAAGAAGCTCTTAAATGTTCTAGATTAGAGACTCTGAAATCTGGCCGACTGCCCCATTTTCAGGGGGAAAAAAAAAATCCCTCTGCTCCACCTTAAAATCTACCATTAAGCCAGCAAACAGAAAGTGCCCCCGCACACCCATTGTATCCAAGGCTGTTATCATTCTAGAGCCACCCAGGAGGCAGTATCACCCACTGTCTAGATGGTGGGCAGGGATTTATTTTGGAAATTTGTGCTAAGTTTATTGACAATTCAAATGAAAACATGAGATGATTTCTTTAGTCCATCCTAGAAAGCTAATTCTCTTTGATTTTCTAGTCTTTAAAGTTGTGTAAATAGGATCACTTATTACCTTTTTTGAAAAGTAACTTGTTCTTTTAAGTTAAGAGATACCATTTTGGGGTATATTATATTGGTCTATTTAAGTCTAGTCCCTTTTACTCAAATGCTGATTTGAGGAGAAGCGTTCTGGTGGGGGTGGAAGGTGAGATGGGCTATCCCCAGTACTACTGCTCAGAGACTTCGTTCAGTTCTGTGGCTCTGTGCTGGAATGGGGACACTCCTAATGATTCTAGGTGGCCTCCTTTTCTCTCCACACCCATGCAGAAATTTATTCCTGCTCTCCTTTCAGCTTTCCGTGGAATCCCAGAAACCTGTTGATGTGATCCAAGGGGAAGTTTGTGAGATCTTAGATGAAATGAGCCACAAGTTGCGTCTGGGAGCCATCCGTGTTTTTGCCTTTGCCCTGAGCAAAATTTTTAAACAAATTTTCTCTAAAGTGTGTGTAAATGAAGAAGGTATTCAGAAAGTAAGTATTGAGTGTTAAACAAAGAACCTTCTTTTTTCTACCAGGGACAAGACTGGGGTAAATGCCATACATATGTCAGGATCTAGATTGAACGATGTTATATTAATAATAATAATAATAATAATAATAATATTTATATAAAGTAACATCTTCAGTCCCTTACAGTTTAGTCAGCTGAAAACCATCTCACTTTGCTTGAAATGATCATTTGGTCATAAGGCCTCCAGTATAGGCAAAGGTTCTGCTCCTGGAAAGTATTCTTTTGCCCTTTTACCTTCAGACTCCAGGCTAAACTAACTTCATCAGGTAAGACTTGCAGACCAATCTAGTGTGAAATGTTTAGAAAATTAGAAAAAGTGAAATAATTTCTGTATATGTTTCAACTACATCTCACTATATCCTTTTGTTATTTTCCTTTAGCCTTTCAGATATACACAAGGATGTTTTTTGTCTATGGTGCAAATTTTAAAAATAAGCAAATTAATTGTCACAATAGTAATAATATAATATTTATAGCATATTACTAATTGTCCCAGTTACATCTTTCAGAGCAAAGATAAATTCTACATCAGGTGTTACATTATTTCCATCTCTCTTTAGACTTTTGATGTTGCAGGGCTGCTGGCAGCGGGACTCAGTGCATAAGGGCCACACACACAGCAATGCTTGGGAGCTGTGGGTTGTGGGACATTGAACCTAGGGCCTCACACATACAAAGTGTATACTCTGCCTCTTGAGCCATAGTCCTTGCTCTACACTCTTAATTTAGAATTGCTTAGTCTTTATGGTTCATGGTGTAATTTAAAAATAATAATAATAGTAGTAATAGTAGTACATTTAGTTTATAGCATTCCATTATAGCATTCATTTAGGTGATTTTTCTCAGTAGTAGTCAGGTTGTGTATATTTATCAGGAATACTTCAGTGCATCAGATGTAGGGCACTTAAATTTTTAAAAGAGAATTAGAAAAAATATTTATTCAAGTGACTGATTTTGTTCCCTTAAGGAAACTTGCATCGTATTACATTGCACGCAGTTCAGAAACTGTCTTTATACTTTATTGTGTGTGTGTGTGTGTATGTGTGTAACATAACATTCTTTGTACATTATTCTACATTATTCTTTTTCAGAAGTTTTAGATTTAAGAATCTCCCAAGAGAAGCTTTTTCTCTCAAAACAGACAACCAGTATAGTGCATCAGTTAACAAGTTTACTTGTAATTCATACTGACTTCATCTCTATTTCGGGTTCTGTTGTTTATTAGATACATGAACATGAGGAAGATGAGGTTTAGTCTTTGTATATAAATATGTAATATTAAATAATATGTGTGAAATGCTTAATATGGTGTACAACTAATATGTTAATGATCATCATCATTATTATTCACAAAATTATTCTTTTAGGAGTCTTGCATTTTATGATATAATTCAGCTAGAACTCAAGTTTTGTGTACATAATAGAGTCAAGAAGACAATTTAATTTTGCCATTATACATACTTAGATTCTTTAATTTTCTGATGTATGACTTTAATAAAATATGAAGTTATTCAAAATATAACATTTATATTTTAAAGTTACAACGAGCCATCCAGGAGTATCCAGTTGTTCTGCTGCCTAGTCATCGAAGTTACATTGACTTTCTGATGTTGTCTTTTCTTTTCTACAATTATGATCTACCTTTACCAGTCATAGCAGCAGGGATGGGTATGTAATGTTTTTCTACTTTTTAAAAAATTATAAAACTTAAAATATTCACTACCATGATTTTAGCAATACCAAGGTATTTGAGGAAGATGATGAAAATAGCTTTTTTTGGGAGTTGGGAGATGAGTCACAGATTAGGGGAACATGCCTTGCATGTGTAAGGCCCCAAGTTTGATCCTTGGGCCATTGAGTGTAACCCAATACTGTGGCCCAGTATTCCTCTGCACCACCAGACCTTAGCATTGAACTGTCCAACTCAGTTGACTTTGTACTGCCAAGACTGTCCCTGAGTACTGCTTGGGAAGAGGCCTCCCACCCTTCTAAGCCCTCCCCTCTTTGCCTCCCAAGAATCCAAAACAGCCTCCAATTCCAGCGTTTCGTTGTTTGTTTTCCTGTGCTGTGATATACTCTACTTCAACAGACATGAAGAAGAATATGTCTACTTAGAGTTTGTAGTTTGCTTTGAAAAATGTGATTTTACTACCTACCTTTGCATTTGGTATTTGATAAGACATCACCTACTCTTATCACTCTAAACTAAATAAATATCATTTTTATACTTTTCTTTTGAATTTAGCTAAAGTGTTTTTTGTTTGTTTGCTTGTTCATCTTTGGTTTGGGGGCCACACCTAGCTGTGCTTAGTAAGGCCTACCCATAGCACTGTGTTCAAGGATATCTCCTGACTGTGTTTAAGGGACCATATGCAGTGCCAGGATCAAGCCCAAGTCACCTGATGCAAGGCAAATACTCCACCCACTGTATTATCTGTCTAGCTCTGATTTCTTTTTAACTGTGATAAAATATAAAATTTACTGTAGCACTGCACTTTAGCACTGACGTGCCGTTGTTCATCAATTTGCTCGAGCATCCTGCTGTTCACCTATTTGCCCGAGCAGGCACCAGTAATATCTCCATTGTGAGACTTGTTGTTACTGTTTTTGGACATACCAAATACGCCATGGGTAGCTTGCCAGGCTCTGCCATGCCGGTGGGATACTCTCAGTAGCTTGCCGAGCTCTCTAAAAGGGACGGAGGAATTGAACCCGGGTTGGCCATGTGCAAGGCAAATGCCCTACCCGCTGTACCATAGCTCCAGTCCATAAAATTTACTATCATAACTATTTTTGTGGGTATAATTTAGTAACATTAAGTATATTCCATTGCTTTAGAACCACCACTACATTTCATCCAGAGAGTCTTTTTAGTTTGCAAAGCTGCCATAAGATTATATCCCATCTAGTGCTCATCACTTTTTTTACTCTCCCCTTTATCCCTGGCCACCACCATTATGCATTCTATATTTATAAATTTGATCTCTCTAGATACTTATCTAAGAAAAATCATACAATATTTATCTTTTTTCTTTTCCTTTCTTCTTCATCTTTTTTTTTTTTTTTTTTTTGGTTTTTGGGCTGCACCCAATTTTGCTTACTCCTGGTTCTGTGCCCAGGGACCACATCTGGTGATGCTCAAGGGAGGATATGTGGTGCCAAGGATTGAAACCACATCTGCTATGTGCAAGATAAGGACCCTACTTGCTGTACTATCATGCCAGTTCTGCCAGTTCTACTTCTTACTTCTTTACTAAATTATTTAATTTAACATAATGCCTCCATATTTATATTGTTGCAGATGTCTGAATTTTTTCCTTATATTTGAATAGGACTGAATTATATTCTCTTGTATATATGCAGACAGTCACATATTGCTTAATGACAGGGATACATTTGTGAAATGTATTATTAGGCAATTTTGTCATTGTATGATAATGATAAGGTATAATTTTATAAACTTAAATGGTTTAGCCTATTAGGTTGAATGTTGGTTATGTGGTCTGTCATTAATCAAAACATTAATGACATGGTAAATGTACCATACTTGTTTTGGTGGATTGGGTTTCGTGGCTATTCCTAGTGGTACTCAGGGGCTACTACTAGCTGTATGCTCAGGCAGCAGTCCTAGAGTGTTCAACGGGCTACCCAAGTTCCTGGGAATCATACCGGGGTAGGTATGCTAGGCAAATGCCTTAACCCCTGTACTATGTGTATTTTGTTTATCTCTTAATCTGTCAATGCATATTTGGATTGCTTCTAATTTTTGGCTATTGTGAATAGTGCCAATATCACGTGGGTGTCAAATATGTTCATGTTTCTGTTTTTTACTTTTTCTAGATACGTGTCCAGAAATAAAATTACTGGGTTCATGATGCTTTTTTTTGAGGGGGGCACTGTATTTTTCCCATAGTGCTTACATCATTTTATATTCCCACCAACAGTCCACAAGGTTCCAGTTTCTTCACATCTTCACCAACATTTGGATCACTGTCACTGTCACTGTCATACCTTTTCTCATCGATTTGCTTGAGCGGGCACCAGTAACGTCTCCATTGTGAGACTTGTTGTTACTGTTGTTGGCATACGACAATCGAATATGACACTGGTTGCTTGCCAAGCTTGGTAGCTTGACAGGCCCTCCGAGAGGGGCAGAGGAATCGAACCTGGGTCTGCCTTGTGCAAAGCAAATGCCCTACCCACTGTGCTATTGCTTCAGCCCAACAACATTTGGATATTTTTAAATACTAGTCTTCAAAATGGATATGAAATGTGTTGGTGTGTCATCAGTGTCAGCAATTAATGTTGAGTGAAGAAATAAGCATGATGATTTTTCCTTTTGGAATAGTCGCCTGCAGCAGAGCCTTGGTACCACACAGCAAACAGGTTTTGCAGGCCCAGCAATGCTCACCAAGCCCACCAAGGTCACTCCAGTGGTGTCTATGTATTACTAGTGATTGAACTCAGATGAGATGTTACTGGTGCCCGCTTGAACAAATTGATGAGCAACGGGATGACAGTGACAGTGATTAAACATGCAAGGCTGTTTAGCACTCTGAGCTATCTTCACAGTCTTGCTGATATCATGAAGGTTGTCATATTGCCTGTTATTTCCCAACTGTAACTGCTCCGGTTGTGAACATGAAGTGCATGAGAAGGCAGAGGTAACCTCTCCATCAGCATAGAATTTCTTCTTTCTAAAATTCTAGTAGGCAATTCTTGTGGACTTTAATCCAAGAAAATAATGGTTTAATATTGTAGAGGTATCTTACATACATGAACTTTTTCAGTTTGGATTTTTATAAAAAGTTTTAGGATATGCAAGCAAATGATTAACTCTTCTGTTTTTCAGACTTTCTAGGAATGAAAATGGTTGGGGAGCTGCTACGGATGTCAGGTGCCTTTTTCATGCGGCGCACTTTTGGCGGCAACAGACTCTACTGGGCTGTGTTCTCTGAATACGTAAAAACTATATTACGGGTAAAAGCAAATAATTACCAAGTACTCTGGCCTCTGTTTTTTTTTTTATTTTCTTCTTCTTTTTGTTTAGTAAATACTGTATGAGACCTTATTTATATTCTTCTGAGTGGACTGTTTCCTCCCTCCCCCTCCCTGCCCACCCAGTGTAAAACCTCAGCAACCCATTTACACTGTGTGAATCTCTTATTTAAGTTTCAGTCCAGCAGTGTTTGTTCAGAGGGTTGGGAGGGAGTTGGGAAGAGGAATCAAAAAAATCATTTGTCACTTTGAGAGTAGACAATGGGTTTTGTTTTGTTGTCTGTTTTCTCGTTAAAGAATGGTTATGCTCCTGTTGAATTTTTCCTCGAAGGGACAAGAAGCCGCACTTCCAAGACACTAACTCCTAAATTTGGTAGGTTCCTTCCTGGTTGAAAGAAAATTAGAAAATCTAGAGGCTCCGGTGTGATGTCATCATAGCTTCTAATTGAAACTTGACACTTTTTTTTGGCCAGGGGTGGTGGGGGGAGAGGGGGATATTCTTTTCTTTGTAAATGTAACTATAACTGTAAGTTTAGTTGTTATAGGCTTCCTATGTGATGTACACTTCTCAGGTACTCCTATTTATGTATATGTTTGCTTTACTCTTCATTATGTATTTTAAAAATAACTTCTGTTTATAGGTCTTCTGAATATTGTGATGGAACCATTTTTCAAAAGAGAAGTTTTTGATACCTACCTTGTTCCAATTAGCATCAGTTATGACAAGATATTGGAAGAAAATCTTTACGTAAATGAGCTTCTAGGGGTTCCTAAGCCAAAAGAATCTACAACTGTACGTAAAAGATAGCCAGTGTTGTTTTTATTGGAATTTAGGGAAAATAGTGACAGTGACAGTGATCTCTAAAATTAAACTGTTAAATATTTCAACTGGAAATAGCTTTTTGTTGCATATTCACATATTGTTTCTGTGTTGGCATACTAAAAATCCCTCTAGTTGCTTCATTTTTTGGGTGTTAACTGTGATAACTATATTAACATGCTGAAGTAAAAAATTGAGAAAATTCTTTTTCATAGATGTATTTAAAGAAGGAATGTTGGGGGCTGGAGCGATAGCACAGTGGGTAGGGAGTTTGCCTTGCACGCGGCCGACCCAGGTTCGATTCCCAGCATCCCGTATGGTCCCCCAACACTGCCAGGAGTAATTCCTGAGTGCAGAGCCAGGAGTAACCCCTGTGCACTGCTGGGTGTGACCCAAAAAGCAAAAAAAAAAAAAAAAAAAAAGAAGGAATGTTCCCATGGTCAGAGCAGTAGTATAGCCGGTGGCCATTAGCCAAGCACATGCGCTACCTGAGTTCAATCGCCAGCTCCCCACATGGTCCCCCAAGCCCGCTAGGAGTGCAGAGCCAGAAGTAAGCCGTGAGCACTGCCAGGTGTGGCCCAATCCCCTTCCCCCCTAAAAGGAAAAAAAAGCAATGCTCCCTTGCAGGATGACAGAAGGAAAGTTTGCAAGTATAATTCAATACTTGTCAGCTCTCTTTCCAGAATAGTTAGAACGACAGTTGGGAGTGGTGGTTCTCAGGTTGTACTCAACTGGATAGACCCAAATATCCTGAAATCTTGGCCCCACTCTCGTGATAATTCTGCTGTAATTGTCATCGTTGTGGTATGGCAGGCCCCGTGTTATAAGGAGTCTTAGACATGAGTAATTTAAAAGCTCTCCAGGTGATTCAAATAAGAAGGAAAGTTTGAGAACCTCTGTTTTAGAGTATGTATATCCTTTATTCTGAGACATTACACTTTAGACTTAGGAGGAAGGAAATAGAGGAAACCATAATTGAAGTCACAGTGTATATAAGATATGTTATTCCAGTAACTAATAAGCCTGAAATTGGATTTTGGTGTTTATGAGATCATTGTTTTTTTTTTCACATTGTGGAAATAACTTAAAAAGAATAATTTTTAAAGAGTTTAATAGGATTATTGAGAAAAATGAATTTCAGAAATATCAGCAAACATCAGCAGACATTACATGATATCAAAGGTAGTAATTTACTAATTGAAAGAAAATAAGATTGAAGAATCAACATAATTATTTATATGAAATGTTAAGGCTTTTTGTGAATATATTAACTGTAAATCATTGTGTTGATTAAAAAGAAAGATACTGTTAACCAGTTAAAGACTAGACTCACCAGGATATACTTTAAATACTGAAAAAGAGTCCTACATTAATGTGTACTTTGAATGGAAATTCAGTTTATACTTTTTTTGAAACACAATCAATTTCTTAATTTTATTATAATTTTAGTCTTTCATAGATTATACTGGAGCGATAGCATAGCGGGTAGGGCATTTGCCTTGCACGCAGCCCACCTGGGTTCGAATCCTCTGTCCCTCTCAGAGTCCTGCAAGCTACTGAGAGTATCCCGCCCGCATGGCAGAGCCTAGCAAGCTCCCTGTGGCGTATTTGATATGCCAAAAACAGTAACAACAAGTCTCACAATGGAGACGTTACTGGTGCTCACTCGAGCAAATCGATGAACAACGGGAGGACAGTGCTACAGTTCTACTAGTTTACTCATTAAGTAATTTTTGAATTTATTCCTCTTTGTTTTATGTTCCCTGATGTGATACTTTAGGGATTGTTGAGAGCCAGGAAGATTCTCTCTGAAAATTTTGGAAGTGTTCATGTATACTTTGGAGATCCTGTGTCACTTCGATCTCTGGCAGCTGGGAGGATGACTCACTGCCCGTATAACCTGGTTCCAAGGTACAGGGCCTATGTTTTCATAACTGACATAAAAACGTGAAAATGTGAGTGAATTGTGATTCTTCATTCTATAATTGAAACTGGGTTTTTTTAAGACACACATTATTGAAGAGAAAGGTTTAGAGAAAAATAATACATTTGCAAAAAATAAAATTAGCTTCAGGGTGTATTTGTAAAATACATGAAATCAGGCATTGCTCATTCTTCATAGGATAACCAGCATCTTGCTAACTTACAAATGGGAAGAAGTATGGCATTATGAACAAGTTGTGTGTGTAAACATATATATGTGTGTGTATATATTATTGAACGCTATTAGTAAGCCAGATACAATATGTACTGTTTTAATTTTTATCTTACAAAGGGTTGTATACTACTAATGGTAGTGAGTTCTGTTCTCAAGAAGTTTATAGTTTAATTGATAAGGATTCAAGGGGATGTATTCTGTTCTTTCAGAAAACAAGAGCAGGTACATATTTGTGTTTAAAGGAAAGAGAAACCATTTCTCATTAGTGCAGCATTTCATATATAGGAGCTGGTGTGCCTCATTAACAGATTTGTTAGCTATGAAAATGGTCGGTGAGGGGGCCAGAGTAATACTACAGTGGGTAGGGCATTTTCCTTCCAGGCAGCCAGCCCAGGTCCAATTCCTAGCATTTCATATGGTCCCCTGAGCACCATCAGAAGTAATTCTTCAGTGCAGAGCAGGAAGTAGCCACGGAACAGTGCTGGATGTAGCAAAGAAGAAGGGAAAGGAGGAGGGAGGGAGGGAGAGATGGAGGAGCGGAGGGAAGGAGAAAGAAAAGAGAGGAAAGAAAATGGTTGGTGAACTGCTACAGATGTCATGTGCCTTTTTTATGTGACATGCTGGAGCAATAGCACAGCGGGTAGGGCATTTGCCTTGCATGCAGCTGATTCAGGTTCAATTCTTCTGCCCCTCTCGGAGAGCCCTGCAAGTTACTGAGAGTATCTCGCCCACACGGCAGAGCCTGACAAACTACCTGTGGCGTATTTGATATGCCAAAAACAGTAACAACAAGTCTCACAACGAAGACGTTACTGGTGCCCTCTCGAGCAAATCGATGAGCAACGGGATGACAGTGATACACTGATAAAGTGATGCCTTTGGTGGCAATAAATTTTACTGGACTATGCTTTTTATGACATAGGCTTTGTCTTTATGAATCTAAAATTGGATACTGGTTTGTTTTTATTTTTTTGTGAGGGGGACACACATGGCAACGCTCAGGGCTACCTCCTGGCTCTGTGCTCAGGAAACACTACTGGCAGATATCGGGGGTCCATATGGGGTGTTGAGGATCAAAATGGGTAGGCCTCACACAAGGCACACACCCCAGACTCCATACTGTCACCCCAGCCCAACCTTTTAATTTGTTATTCTTCAATCTATTTGTCTCTAGAGTATGTCTTTTTATGGAGGGTGGAGAGGATAAGCAAGTACTTTACCCATTGTACTATCTCTCTGGCCCCTTAAGGTATAATCTTAGAATGTGACTTTAGAGAATTCAGTTTGCAGAATACATGGGAAGCCTTCTAGAGAATCTTTCATCACCCATCCCCTGTCATCTCTGTTGTCTCTGCTTTGTTCACATTCTTCTAGGTAGTAGGGCTGTAATTTGTTCTTCTGTATTCTTCTTTTCAGATATATTCCTCAGAAACAATCAGACGACATGCACGCCTTTGTCACTGAAGTTGCCTGTAAAATACAGCTTACGCAAATTCAGAATCTGGCTCTGAGCCCATGGGTCCTGGCAGTTGCTGTTCTGCTTCAGAACCAGCCATCTATGGAAATTGATGCTCTCGTAGAGAAGACTCTCTGGCTGAAAGCCATAACCCAGGCCTTCGGGGGGCTTCTCATTTGGCCGGGTATGTATGCGGCGTGTGTTTAATGAGAATACTTGTTTTATGTTAACGTCGCAGTATAGAAACTTCATGGGAGTAGCGTAGTGCTCAGAGATGAAAACCCAACCTTTTTCCTTACTGAAAGACACTGTTGATTATTTGATAATGGTTGTTTGCCTGTCATCTCCCCTACAAGATTTGGAATATCTGGATGAAAAAAGTCCCATCTCTTTGACAACTAGCAGAGCGGAATGTAATTTATCTTTGTTTGTTTTTATTTATTTATTTTGAGGGTTTGGGACCACATAGAGTAGTCTTGAAGGGCTTTGGCTCTCTGCCCAGGGCTCACCCCTGGAAGTGCTCGTGGCAGTGCTATTCAGGGTCAGTGGAATGCAAGAAGAAAAATCCCTGTTCTCTCTCTCCGGCCTTGAAAATAATCTTCTAGTACTCCTGTTATACTTACCTTTTAAAAAATTACATTATATATTGATTTCCAAAGTGGAAATTGATACACATTTCAGAATGGCTGATAGATTTATGGCAGATAAGAAAGTATGTTACATGTCTTTAGATTTAATATATGGAAATAGTACCTTAAAAAATAACCTTCGTGGGTGCTATCATGATACTGTTTAGAAGAACTTAAAACAAATACCTGATACTCAAAGTAAATAACTCAGAATGAACACAATTGATTCAGAAAAGACTCAAAACTCCCAATAATGACTCATCCCATTTCTCTGTCATTTGCCTAAAACTATTATTTTTATGTGTAGATAATGAATCTGCGGAAGAAATTATCCAGTCCAGCATTGCACTGCATTCCAATGTTGTCAACCTTGCTAACGACCAAGTGATTCTGAAAGTGGACTCTGACGACTCAGAAATGGTCCATGGACTTATGTTCCGGCACATTACTCTTCTCACATTTTCAGCCTATAGGAACCAGTTGCTCAACATTTTTGTTCGTCCTTCCTTCATAGCTATGGCATTGCAGATGATATCTGGGTGCAGGAAAGGTAACTTTGGGAAATGTCTTGAATTTTGGAAGAAACGTGGCCATGTAATTCCATGTAGTGCACAACATTTGGAGCTTTCTACAACCCACCCTTATTAGTCCAGACCCTAACAAGAAATGGGGCCTGCGTGCTAAAAAAGTTGGTTGTTTTCCCTCTAAGTAGATGAGGATTTGTTTTGGCAATTGAAAGGGATTTAAGAAATCAACTCCTTTTGTAAATAAGAACAATTTTGCTTAAAAGTTGCACTATGGAAGGATCTAGAATTTCCTTCTGTGCTAGAAAGCACAATTCTCCATTTCCTGGTCTGATGCACTTTTTTTTGTTGTTTGTTTGTTTGAGTTTGGGTTTCTGGGGCATATCCCGTGATCCTCAGGGGCTGTTCATGGGTCTGGGCTCATGAGTCACCTCTGGAAGTGCTCAGGAGATGGTATGTGGAAATAGGAATTGAAAGCTGGATTGATGGTATGCAAAGCAAGTGCTTAACCTTTGCTTTTTTGTCTTATTAGCAGTAATGAGGCTTGAACTTAGGTTTCAGGCATGTGAAACAGGTGCTTTGCCATTGAGCTACATCCCAAGTCACGGATGCTCTTTTCTACTACAGCAGGTCTCTTACCTGAAAGAAGTAGTCTAGCAGTATCCCAGTTCTTAATTGACGCACAGTAGCATTTGAGGTGCAGTGAGGAGTGCAAAAATAAATAAAGGCCTGAAAAATATCTTTTCTATCCAGACTCCAGAGTGAAAAGCTGGAGAATGAACCCTATCCCCCAGTTTCTGATTTGGTTGACCTGTAGTACTATCCAGACATGGAATTTTTATCTTCTTTTTCCAAAACTCTGTAGGTAAATCTGAGGGAAAAACCAAGTTGAGAGGTACTGAACTCACCCGCACACTTAGAAGGAACCTCAGGTCCTGTGTTCATGTTCTCATTTAGTGAATGAGGAAACCAGGATCCATGGCTCTCGGATTATTTTGTTTTGGACAGTATTTCTTCTCCAGAGCCATAGTGAAAATTGCATATATGGGGGACCACAGCAAGTTAAAACTGGGGGCGTTAGCTGATAGGACAGGGAATTTTCAGAAGGATATAGGTCAGAGGATGCCATGGACAAAAAAAGTTTGAAAGAAACTGGTTTAGGACAGAAAAAACTTAAATCTTTATCTGTGTTCTTTCTGTATTGGAATTCTTCTGCAACTAAGGGGCACAGACATGATCTTCGAGGGTGTTGCCAACACCCTGAAATTGAGTCACCATTTTGTATATGAGTCTAGACAGGAATTAAAAATATCCATTCCTGGGGCTGGAGTGATAGCACAGCGGGTAGGGCGTTTGCCTTGCACTCGGCCAACCCGGGTTTGATTCTCAGCATCCCATATGGTCCCCTAGCACTGCCAGGAGTAATTCCTGAGTGCAGAGCCAGGAGTAACCCCTGTGCATTGCCAGGTGTGACCCAAAAAGCAAAAAAAAAAAAAAAAAAAAAAAAAAAAAAAAAAAAATCCATTCCTGACCTTCTGTACTGTGGGTTGGGGAAAATGAAATACCTGATTTTTAAGGATTGTGGAATCTTGCTCATTTATCAATATCTGAACCCAGTTGGATTGACACATTGAACCTTTGTCTAGCAAGGATCTCTTGCAGAATGAGACAAACACACACAGACTCCCTAAGCATTAGGGTACTTGGGTACCCATATGGATTTATTCAGTACAGCATCACTCCCGACCCTGATCCCCAAAACGTGAGTTACTGTTTAAGTTGACAGACACATTAAGAATAGTAAGCACATCAAAATTTAGTGGGTACATTAAGAACAGAGACTGGGATATTTCACATGGCCAGTCAGCAGACACCCTTTAAAGTATAGAGTCTTAACAGTTTCCAATTTTATTTTAGCCTGTGTTGTCCTCTACGTCCAGAAGATTGTTTTAGTTTAATCTTTCCGGATGCAGTTTTGCTTTTCTTTAATGGATTCTATTCCTTCCTGTGTGCATTTTTGCTGCCCATTTGTTTTCTAAGCCCTCCACTGTTCTGCCTAGGAGAATGTGGGGTTAGGAGTTGGCTTTTGTTAGGTGTATGACTCCCACAATTAGACTGCTTTGGTGCTGGGGGAGGAATCATGCTCCACGTGCTGCAGCAGCACTGAGGGCTTATTCCTGGCTCTGCACTAAAGGATCACTACTAGACAGACTCAAAGGACTGTTCAGGGGTCAAAACTAGTTAGCTGCATGCAGTATTACCAGCTGTATTATCTCTCTGCCCCACCTCATCAGGCGCATTGATTAGAGGACTATTAATTTAGTTCAACTTTGCTCTACGTAGGGGCTGGAGAGATAGTTCAGTTGGGAGGGCATTTATCTTGCCTTTCAGCAAACCTGGCATCCCATATTGTCCCCCATGCCCCCCCCAGGAGTAATTCCTGAGTGTAGAGCCTGGAGTAACTCCTGAGGACCACTGTGTGTGGCTCAAAAATAAAACAAAGCGAGGAAAAAAACTGCTACATTAGGGGCAAGGATTTCATTTATATTGCACACATGAAACCTTGGATTCTGTTTTGGGCAGTGCATGAACACAAGTCTGGAAGTAGCTCCTGAGAACTGCCAGTCATGGGGCGAACACACACACACACACACACACACACCTCCCTCCCCCCATGCTAGACTGTGCTATAGGGAAGTGTTTTGCATGAGGGGTGTTGTAGGAGCCTCCCCAGCAGTGCTGGTGTCTACCAGGATCTTGTGGTAGCAGAGATTGAACCTGGGGACTTTGTAAATATAAGGCATAATCCAACCTTTTGAGCCATCTCCTCAACCCAAGGGGCTTTAATTTATGTCTCTGATATGTGAATAATATGCCTTTGAAACACTGCATTTTGGAATGCATTTCTGCCTGAAAGATTAAAAGACACTGTTGTAATTGTATTTATGAATTTCTTTCCAGAGGATGTGTACAACTGCTTTTGCTTCCTACGTAATGTTTTTTCAGATGAGTTCATCTTCCTTCAAGGAAACGGATTAAAGGTAATTTTTTTTGTGTGTGTGATTACTGTATAATTTTTACCTATGGAAATAAGAAAATTAAAACCATTTAATAGCACTGTAGCACTGTCATCCTGTTTTTGAGTAAATTCATGAGTAAATCTCGTGAATTTACTTGAGCAGGCACCAGTAATGTCTCCATTGTGAGACTTCTTGTTACTGTTTTTGGCATATCGAATACGCCATGGGTAGTTTGCCAGTGCGGACGGAATACTCTCGGTAGCTTGCTGGGCTCTCCGAGAGGGATGGAGGAATTGAACCTGGGTCAGCTGCATGCAAGGCAAACACCCTACCCGCTGTGCTATCATTCAGTCCTTGCCTATTCTCATTTTCTCATTTACATTATAAACTTTCAACTTTGAAATCAAAATTATATTACATTAAACTTTATTCTATACTTGGATCTATTATGGTAATAATTATGTCTCAACTGTCAATAATAAAACTTTTTAGTTGAATCACTGTGATAGGCCCTTACGAAGCTGTTCGTGATTAGATTTCAGTCGTACAGTATTCTACCACCCATCCCTTTGCTAGTGTACATTTCCCAGCACCAGTGTCCCCAGGTTCTCTACCATCACTCCCAACCCCCAACCCCCTGCCTGCCTCTATGGCAGGCGCTTTTCTTCCTTCTCTCTCTCCCTCTCTCACTCTCTGTCCTTTTGGGCATTGTGGTTTGCAATATTGATACTGAAAGGTTATCAAGAATATCCCTTTATAAAAGTAAATCCTTATCACCAAAAAGCAAGTGAGTTCTGAAAATGTTTGGTGTGGATTACAGATCTGTTTCTCCTTTCTTTAGTTCTATGCATAACAGAATTAAATAGAATCTTGAACATTTATAGCCAGCAAACTACTTAAATTCTTATTTTAATCAGTAATTGAAGAATAATAGAGTGAGTCATTTTTTAAAACATTAGGGCAACCACTATAAATGAACCAACTCTGTTTTTTTTTAATAAAAAAAAAAAGCCAACACACTTTCCTGCTAGAAACTTGTTGAAGAAAATTGCGTCTTGTGTTTGTAAATTAGAGAGTATTGGTCTTGTCTGGTGGTTTAAACACCAGACATGAAAGAGTAGGCTCTCAGGACTAGGCTGCTGGTTTTCTGGGGAAGGAGGATAGACAGGATAGAAAGCAGGGTCGATCTCTGTCTACCATGCTTAAAAGATTTTACTCACTAGAGGAGAGTAGTGGATTTTTAGCTTAAGTATTATTTTGAGTATTTTCAGGACTTACATGTACCTTTTATTTAAATTTAAGGAGTATGGTTATGCAAAGGGAGAGAAAAATCTATACCCAAGTCCTAATATCTAAGGTTGATAAGTTGTATGTTTACTATGTTTAAGATTCAGTTTTTTATTGGGGGGACAGGGGTGATGCTCTAGGACCGTGCTCAGTGGTAAGATTCAAAGCAGAGTGCGTCATGTGCAAGGCAAGTGCCTTAATCTTTATATTACCTCCCCAATCCTAAGACTTAATACCTTAAGTATTAGCATAAGTATATCTCTCTGACTGTTGTCTAATGGCCATTGGGGAAGGGTTGTGGACATAACTAGAATTATCCTGTTCTGAGGGCAAATAGCTGGCTCTACATACTGTGCTCAGCAGTGAACCTGCTAACCTAAATTGAAAGGCTCATCTGTTATCTCCCTTCATCTAGGACTTTGAAGAAGGCTGTTGTCTGCTTTGTAAAATTGAGGCCATACAAATAACCACAAAAGACATCATAGTTACAAAGAAAGGGGATGAAGTGGTAGAATTTTTAACAGGGCTCTTTAAACATTTTCTGGAATGTTATCAGGTATGTAAATATTTTCAAATTATCCCACATCTTTCCATACCATATTTAATTAAGACTCTTCCACCCTGTAATTATTTCTAATCTAGAGAACAGGTTTCTTGCCCAGGTGAATGATCGAACTAGAGAGGTTGATTAATAGGATGAATGATTTAACCTCTAAGTGAGACCTTGCTCCTTGAATCAAGACACTTGGTCCATTACTGACCCAAGGGAAATAACAACATAATGATGCCATGAGCACAGTATTCCACAATCACAATATATCCAAGCATTGTCATGCTATTTCTTACATCTTTTGTTCATCACATGTGGCAAGGTATTTATTTATATTAGATACTTAATAAATGCAAAATTTGAATAATGCACAAAGTCTGTATCTATATTGCTAGATGTTAATGTCAGAAAGGAAAGAGTGTTTTATGCTTATATCTGAGGAGTTTAAAAATTTAAAGAAAGGTTTGTCTGCTCAGGGAAAATTGTGCCAGCATACAGGGAGAGTCAGGGCCTTGTGCATGTTTGAGAGATGAGGACATTAATTAATTTAGCTGTGCACTAGAGGCCCTAGTACCAGCTTCCTAGCAAATTTAAGGTGTGGTCAAAACAAATAATTTGTGACAGCCTCTTTCCACAAAATCCAGAACTTCATAGGTATTTAATAAGTACTACTTCTATATTTAAGCATTTTTTTAATGGTAGAAATCAAACGGGCCAGAGGATATGGCCTGTGCTAAATGCATTCCTTATATGCAGGTGACCTAGGTTCAGTCCTAACACTGCAAAATAAATACATATATGCATATGTAATCAAATACTAAAGAGCACAGCATAATCTTAGGTGGTTTTAGAGGGGAAAAAAGTTTCCTAATAGTAATTATTTGAAACCCATTAAATTAAGAATATCAATACTATAAACTTTTTTTCCTAGTTGTAAACAGTGATACAAACTTGAGCAATCTCCTAAAAATTACGTATCCTTTCTAGCTATTCTGCTTTAATATATTTCTTCAAGAGAGGAGGTGTAAAATATTTACTGTTGTATTGTGTTTGATGCCCTTTCTTTTTCTTTGATCTTTCCAATCAGATCATTTGCAGATACATCCTGAAGGGAGATGACTACTTCACCGAGAAACAGTACTTCACTGAAGTTAGAAATTTTGTTTATCAACTTCTCGATCAAGGTTAGTCATACTTCTGAACTGAATAATTTCATTTAGTTAAGAACAGAAAGTAGCCCACTTAAAGCATCCTGCTCCTCTCTTTTAGGTACCACGCAGTGTTATGATGTTTTATCTTCTGATGTTCAGAAAAATGCCTTAACAACTTTTGTGAGGTTAGGTGCGTTGGAGAGGACTAAGATGTAAGTACTGGGCAGGTCTCCTCTGGGCCCCAAAGAGACAATAATGGCAAATGACAGTTGAGCACAGAATCCAGAGAGAGATGGTAGACATGTAAACAAGTAAAAATTTTATAGTGTTTATTTGTTTTCTCTTCTTTCCATCTTCTGTTGAATAAATTTACATGTAAATTTTATGTCATCCTGGATAAAAACTATGTAGGGGTCAGAGGGATAATATAGCAGGCAAGGCACATGTCTGATCCAAGTTTGATCCCCAGTGCCCTGTGTCCTCAAGCACTGTGAGGAGTGATCCCTGAGCACTGAGTCAGGAGCAAGCCCTGAGGTGTGGTCCAAAAACCATAAGTTATATAAGAAGCAAAGAGATAAAGTACTTTTGGCTACCATTTAGCTTTGATCTAATATTGAAATTTATAGATTATTAAATGGGGGAATATAGTATAGTGTGTGTGTGTACACTCACATAAATATACATACAGATGTATATTTATACCATTGGGTTAAAAAAAACTGAGTAATAAAGCTTAAAGTGTGTGGCCGAAACAAACATACAAACAAAGGAATGAAACATAAACATACAAACAAAGGACCAAGAGCAACTGGGGCCAGAGCAGTAGCACAGTGAGCAGGGCATCTGTCTTGCCCACAGCAGAGTCAGATACAATTCCCAGCACTCAATTTGGTCCCCTGAGTCCTGCCAGGAGTGATCCCTGAGTGCCGTGCCAGAAGTAAATGGAGAGCATCGATGGGTGTACCCAAAAAGCAAACCTAATAAAAGAGATATTTCAACTAGGTTTAAGTAGCTTTTGAGGATGCTGACTGTTTAGTTTCTGTTTCGTTTGGGGTCTCAACCCAGCAGTGCTCAGGACTTACTCCTTGTTCTGTGCTCAGGGATCACTCCTGATGGGCGCTGGAGACCATACCAGATGCCAGGGATTGAACCTGGGTCAGCCATATGCAAGGCAAGAACACTGCCTGCTGTACTACCTACCACTCCAGCCCTGAGGATGGTGATTTTTAAAATGTCTTACTATTGTGCTGGAGAAATAATATGGAAGATACTTGCCTTGAAGGCAGCTGCATCGGCCACAGCCCTGGTTCAGATCCCTGGCATCACATATGGTCTCCTGAGCAAAACCAGGTGTCAGCTCTTGAGCATAAAGCCAGAAATAACCCCTGCACAATGCTAGGTGTGGCCCAAAATCAAACAGAGAAGTAGTCTACTACATAATGAAAATTGTCTGCTCACTTTATACAATAAAGAAAACGTATTACTTTTTCTCATAGGAATAATGAATGTGTTTTTAATGTGAATGAACCTGCCATGTCCAAATTAGAAGCAATGCTTGGTAAGTACAGTTCAATAAAATATAATGGGTTTTCACGTTGTAATGATTAACTTTGTAGTAAAGCAAGAAACTATACTATAAGACAGAAAATACTTTATCAAAATGAATAATAGAGGAATCTTCTTAGGAGACCCCGTTTCATACTGTGGGAAGCTACCTGCCCTTTTTCTTTCTTTGTTCTCTTAAATAAGATCTAGTTTGGAATTAGATAGGAGGGTGAATAGTAGAGTTTTAATATAAACAGATAATGATATCATCTAGAATTTTCCCAAGGAATCCAAGGAGAAAGTGCAGTGAACAAGGAGAAGCATCATGTATATTCCTATATAACTAATAGGGGTTTGAGATCTACACCCTTCACATGTAATCTTGAGGGACAATGAATGAGAAATACCTTTAATTTTATTCTTTCTCATTTTCTTTCCTTTTTTCCAGATGAAGGGTCTGGGTTAGTATCACATAGATTTTCTGAAAACAGAGATTGGGGGAATAATCCAACCTTTAATATTCTCATATCTTTTGTAAGCTTATAAAGAAATAGGCCATTCCCCCAAAGGCAGGGTTGTTTATAGTACACAGTAAGAATTAACTTTCTTGATTCTTTTCTATACCCTAAATGGGGGGTGGGCTGGGGGGAGGAATATTTTATATCTATCTATCTATCTATCTATCTATCTACCTATCTATCTATCTATCTATCTATCTATCTATCTATCTGTCTATCTATTGATATAGACATATAAAAGAATTCTTCTCTAGGAAAGATCTGGGGTAACTTTACAAGGGAGGCAAAGTAGAACGTAGATATTAGTGAACACTAGATCGTTGGATGGATATTCTTAAAAGTAATATCGTACTTAATCCTAATACAGCACATTTGTCAAACATGCATGGAAAAACCATTTGCTTTTGAAATTAAGGTCATACCAGGATGAGGCATATGCTAAAAAAACTGCTGAAGAAAAAAGAGAATGGCAAAGGAATGGTTGAAATAGAAAGGTGAAAGTGCTGGTTTTATGTTCAAGAAAATAGTATGGTTGAAATCTTAGTGTTCTGTTGTGTCTGTCGTTTGTTCAGTAAACATGAGTAGATTCAAATCCTGGCTCTACGCCTTAAGGTGGTTGCTATCTTGCCCCTCCAACATCTTTAAGATCTGCTGTTTCTGCTGTAAATGGGTTTGGTGTTTATGTGCCTGAAAAATGCTGTGCAATGTTGGATGTTTCTCTTTCTTGTCAGTGACTTAACCAATTGTATGAGACCGAGAAAATGATATGTGATTTCATAAACTGTCTTTTCTTTTTTTGTAAATTAGGTGGTAAGATCCCAGTAGGAAAACAAACAACTGCAAAACTTTAATGATCAGTTATGGAGGTGTGATTATATAAGCGCTGTCATACATGAACTCACGATTCATCATGAATCACAACAAGATAGCCAAGTAAAGGAAGCGACCTGTCTTCTCATTCTTCATAAGATTTTGAAAATGTAGAGAAGAAGTGATCAATTTAGTCAGTCTGTACTCACCACCACAGTGGTTTATAAGGCATTTGTATCAATTCAGTGTGTTTTAAAATAAAAGTCTTTTGAAAACATGTTTGGAGTAACAGGACCCAACTCACATCTATTAAGCTTTTATACTGTTGTTGGGATTAAAGTGTGCAACATGAACACCAAAGGCTGACTTTAAAAGAAAAAGAAAAAAAAGCTATTCAATGGGTATATGTTACATTTCTTGGGATTTTAATTTTTTTTTTTCCTGGTAGGATTTTCTTTAATTAAAGTTGCATCAAACAGTACAAGTTTCTCAGATATATAACAAATTAGCTACCTTACATTAAATGTTGCCATCTAAACCTTAAACTAATAAAACTGGGTTAGAGAATATGTGCACCAAAGAAATTATGAATATAGCATAAATAAAATTTAAAGAAAGAAAAGTTTGAAATTTGTGAATACCTAAACTCTTCCCAAATAGTCACCTCTGGAAGAACATTTAAGCTGAGAATTAGGATGAAAAGGAATCAACTTTAAAGATGTTGTTTTGACACAGAAGAGGACAGAGAGTGTTTGTACAGAGAAGAATAATTGGAATATTCTGATATTGGTTCTGGAGACCTGAGAGGCCTTTATGATAGCAGGAGTTGCAGATAGCAGGGCGGGGGGGGGGGGGTGAGGGGGTGGGGTGGGTAGTGCAGCCAGGTGGGGCACTTACCTTACACATAGCTGACATGGGTTCAATCCCTAGCACCCCACATGGTCATCTGAGCACTGCCAGGAGCAATTACTGAGTGCAGAGCCAGGAGTAACACCTGAGCACAACCGGGTATGACCAGAAAAGCAAAACTTTAAAAATAAAGTTGCAGATGGGTGGCTAAGACAATAGGAATTTGTTTTCTCAGTTTCAGATTGGAAGTCTTAAGATAGGGTGCCAACAAAGCAGCTTTCCTTTTGAGACTTTTTTCTGGACTTGTAGGGGAATGCAATCAATGTGTGTTCATTTGTGTTTGTACATATTGGGGAACATAAATCTGCTGCCTCTCAGTGTCTAAAAAGTTGTCTTGTGGGCTGGAGCGATAGCACAGCGAGTAGGGTGTTTGCCTTGCACGTGGCCAACCCGGGTTCAATTCCCAGCATCCCATGTGGTCCCACGAGCACCGCCAGGAGTGATTCCTGAGTGTAAAGCCAGGAATAACCCCTGAGCATCGCCGGGTGTGACCCAAAAAGAAAAAAAAAAAGTTTTCTTGAAAAGGACACTGGAGTTTCGGTGCAGGTCACTCTTTGGAAAAAAAGACATTCAGGGGTCTAGAGAGATAGCTCTGCCTACAGGGCTCCAGGTTTAGTTCCCACTACTACATGGTCCTGAGTAGGTGCAACCCCCAAGGGCTTCTGGTTGTGACCCCCACACTTTTGTTTTGTTTTGTTTTTAGGGGGAGACACATCCAGCCGTGCTCAGTGCTTATTCTTGGCTCTGCACTTACGAAATTACTCTTGGCAGTGGTTAGGGGACATCAGCATATGGTATATGGAATGATGGGGAGCAAACCTCTTTACTGTCTCTCTGGCCCAGCCACTCACGTGTGCACACACACTCATTTTTATCCTGGTAGATTGTGTAATATTTGTTGAAAAAAAGAGCAAAAGGGGGGAGGAAAAAACCATTAAGATTTTTCACACTCTAAGAAACAACTCTTCTCAGATTCTCCATAGTACTGTAACACATTTGCCCCCCCTTCATTTACAAAGTATGCATTTAATTATTTTTTCCATTTTTAAAAATCTTAAGAAAATGTGTATTGTCCTGCCCACCCACATTAGTTAATTTGAGGCCTAGAACTCAATACTTGACCCCCACCTTCATCCCTTACACTTGCTTGTAGTGCTGCTTACTAGCAGTCACACACTTTAGTTTTATTTGTGGTGCCACAGAGGGAACCCAGAATCTCACACATATGTAGCAGGAACTCTAACTTAGGTACATCCCTGTTTGTAACAAGTATCTTTAAACCAACTATATGACAATTCTATCCACGAATTGCTTTTTCAAAACATCCTGGGGCTAGCAGGTAAATCATTTTCCTTGCATATGGCAGACCTGGGTTCTATGTCTGGCACCTCATATAGTCTTTTGAACCCACCACCAGGAGTGATCCCAAGCAAGAAGCCAGGAGTAGCCCTGAGCACCACCAGTTGTGGCCCCCCCCAACAAAACATCCTGGGGCTGGACAGACCGTACAGTGGATTGGGCAGTTGCCTTGCATAGGCCAGCCTGGGTTTGATCTCGCACTCAAATGGTCCCCAGAGTCCCACCAGGAATGATCCCTGAGCACTGATAGGTGTGATCCCAAAGTTGACAAAACAGATCCTTGTATTTTTTAATCTTACTGGCTTAGGTTATATGTACTAAATCATTAAGAGGCGTACAGATGGCATAAATCCTACTTTATGGAGAAAATTCACATTTCAGATAGTATAAAAAATGAGATCTGATTTATTCTCAATTCTGATAGTTAACACATTCCAGTCAACTAACAACTTCCTATCAGTCCTACATAAAACAAAACCCAATACTTTTCAAACTATTTCTATAACAAGAACACAGAACAGTACATTCTTATTTAAAAGAAATGAAACACTAATATCAATTTTATCCAGTGTAAAAAATTTTAAGCTTTATTTTGACAAAACATTTCAGACTCTTTCGTCACAGCATATCAATAGCAATGTACACATACTATTTTTTATACTACACGTCAAGTCCAAAATTCTGTCATAGGTGAGTTGCAAAATATAAGTGCTGATAACTATAGGTAGTATTTTAAATAAAAAAAGTATTCAGCACATAAGTGAAATGAAGCTTTAATCAAGAAAGACTTAATTCCACAGGGTGTAGTTTTTCATCATTAATTAAATCAAGTCTGTGATTTCAAGCTCAAACATTAGTGTTGTTTGCAGCAAGTAAGGAAAGGCAATTAACTCCTAAGTGGTACATTACAATATGCACTACATTTCTGGACAATTTCTAATAGCATTCAAGTTTTAGAACTTGGAATTTAATGAAACAAGAATTAGAGGAAAAAAAATGAATCTTTTTGAAGAAGGTAGTGCTAATTGCTGTCTTGGCATTAGAATACATTAATAATATTGGTGGTTTTTAAATTGACTTCCTCACAAACTGATTCACCAAAAATGTATTCAGCTATAATTTGATTAAAGAACACACAAAATTTAACAGAAAAAATGTCTACAGTTCCAGTATTAAAAAGATATGAAACAACAACCATTTAAATGAGTAGCACTGTAGCACTGTCGTCCCATTGTTCATCGATTTGCTGGAGCAGGCACCAGTAACGTCTCCATTGTGAGACTTGTTGTTACTGTTTTGGGCATGTCAAATACACCACAGGTAGCTTGCCAGGCACTGCCGTGTAGGTGGGATATTCTCGGTAGCTTGTTGGGCTCTCCGAGAGGGATGGAGGAATTGAACCTGGGTCGGCCGTGTGCAAGGCCTACCCAATGTGCTATGGCTCCAGTCCATTTAAATGAGTATACACTTTTAAGGTTTTACAACTTCATGTCTTGTTTTGATTTCAAGAACCCAGAATTATGTATTTACAAATACATCTAATACAACATACTTTGAAACACTGTGAGTGGCAAAAAAGTATCAAAAAAATTTTTTTTATCAAATTCAAGTTTCCAGTGATCTTAAAGACAAAATTATTAACTGCTTTTGTTCAATTTGAGGTTGAAGTTGTTATACAGAAAACCTAAAGTTTGTGAAAAAAATTAGTCAATTTGTAGCTTTGATAATTTTTAACCTTTTAACTACATATAAATAAAAACAAAAGGGTTCATCAAGCATATGTTAATCAAGTAGCTTTACAAACCCAAAGCCACTAAGAAGTTATTTTGTTTTACATCATTTCCTCAGTCTTAATGCCACTATTTTTATTCAGATAAAAGAAACAATCTTTTGAAGTCATGAGGATCAGAAATGACACTTCTGAACAAAAATCCAACTAAAAATAAGGGGAAAATAGACATTGGTGGACACAATTTCCCTCAAAGTATATAATCAATACAAATAGAAGCAACAGTTTTAAAACTCTTGGGAAGCCCACACTTCTTTAATTTTATTAAATATTAAGTGCTTTGTGCACTTCTAAAAAAACAAGAAAAATAAAGGCTAAAACAACAATAACAATGCAGAGCATCTTAGCATTTGTCAAAGCATCATTTTCTGTGTTTGGGGCATATTTCAACTTTCTGTTCTCTACTTTATTACAATCTCCCACCACCCACCCCAACCCTCAAACAAATTAAATTCAACCCTCAAATAAATCCCTGCTCACAGGAATAAAGAATGAGAACTGGATGGGGGTTGCATATGATTTCTCTAATTTCCCATCCTCCCATACCCTGAAATCTTAATACATACTTTTCTCCTATTTGGCTCTCATTCCCATTGAGCCACTATTTAATTTACACTGAAAGTGGAAGAGGATAGCTAAAATCACTGGCTGTTGCCAGATCCTACATGTCCCATTTTAAAAAAATCATTAAATTATGATAGGGGCTGGAGAGATAGTATAGTGGATAGAGCCCTTGCCTACTCGGGTTTGATCCCTGGCATCCCGTGTGGTTGCCCAGCAGCACGAGGAGTAATTCCTGAGTGTAGAACCATGAATAACCCCTGAGCATTGTTGGTATGGCCCAAAACAACAACAAAAAACCATGACAAAGGTTCAGATAGAAATTCACGCAATTAAGGAATATGCTGAAAAATTTACCAGTCTTTAAATAAACAATCCCAAGTCCAGTATTACAGAGCAGCTAAAGTCTAGGTATTAAATTTATAGTACTGTTTTTATGAAAGCTTCTTAATTTTTTAAAAAAAAATTTATAGTTTTTGGGTCAGATCCAGCGATGCTCAGGGGTTACTCTGGTTCTGCAGTCAGAAATCAGTTCAGGCAGGGCTCATAGGACCATTTGGGATGCCGGCAATCGAACCTCAGTTGATGAGGTTGTATGCCTTGCATGCTAAGGCAAACACCCTACGCACAGTACTATCACTCTGGTCCCCCTCTTACTTTAAAAGGACCAAAGTATTGGACTTTACACATTAGCTGTTTCAAATGTTTTTGACTATTATCAATTCTAAGACCAACTTTTTTAATTCTTTCTTTTCCACAAATTGTTACATTTCAAAGTGGTGAAATGTAACGAAACAAGGTACTTTCTATGATTTTAAGAAACTTAGCATTTGAGTAATTAGGAGACATTCCACAATGTACCTTAAGTGTTGTATTAAAAGTTACAGCTCTCTTGTACATGTATACTGTGACAAAAGTACATTACAACTCTGAATTAAGCTGAAATGCTATAGTTTGACAATACATTCATTATAGACAGCATCACTTAAAAAAATGTTTCAAAACTGTTTGGCCTCAATATAAGCTTTTTCTTCATTTTGGATTTCTGAGAGGTTAACTTTAAGTACACTGTGTGTGAAAGTATAAAGAATATACTAATGCAACTTAATATAAATACACACACACACACACACACACACACACACACACAAGCCCAAGCATCAGACCACTGACATTGTACTCTCAGGATTTACACGAATAAGTCTAGATGCATTCCTCAGATCTTGGAGTTGCTTCGCAGGTTTCCCCACACCTTCTTCAAACCTTTTCTCAACCACAGGGAGGACTGTTTCATACAGAAAGGATGCATTCTGTCTGATAAAAGCTTTCTTCTCTGGATCCTGTTCACACCGAAGACTGTAATCCACATGTTGAACAGCAACCAAAATGATTTCTACCAGACTTTCCAGAAGTACCATGTGTAACTCTGGGAAATACAGCTTCAGTGCCTCTTCCAAGAAGCCCATAGTCTGTTTGGTGAAAGCAACCACTGTATAACTTAGGTTCACCCAGCAGTCATCCCCTGTGTATTGCTCAAAATTACTCACCCCACAGCTCTTCATCTCCTCTTTAAGTTTACCCAGGGCCTCTGGAGTCATCAGGTTCATCCTCCTCCACATTTCCTCAGAATTACGATGTTTAGTGGCTTCAATTATGATTTCTTTGTAACTGTGCAAAGCCCCTTGGATGTCTTTCACCAGAAGGGCATGGATGATGAAAGTGAGGTCTAGTCCAATATCACCCAGCTGCTGACAATGCTCTTTTGCCACTTTCACACATTCAGCAGCTGTAGAGAGACTTTCCTTACTATCAAACACTTGCTTGCTAAAAGCATCTACAAACATGCCCATGGCTGATCTTGCCCAGACCACAAAGGCCGAGTAGCATCCACTGTCAGTACCTGCAAAATCGGTCTCAAATTCCCGCGCCGTCTCAAGCAGGCTAGTAAAGAAGACATGACACAACTTATGAATGTAGAGCAAAGTGGCACCTTCAATGCGAAGCTGACGGATAGCAGTGTGCACGGCTGCTGCTCTATTTCTCAAAAATAGCTCACAAGCCTTTGTGCACTGGCCAAGGCGGATGAGCTGAGAAACTGCCCTTCGAGTTGCCTTGGGACCACCTCTGAGAGAACGATCTGGGGAAAGCTCAAAAACCAGTACTTCTGTGAGCTGTCGGACACGCTCATCCACTTTAGCCCTTAGTTCTTTCACAGGTGGTGGACTGGGCTTATCTTCCAGGTAATGGTTCAATTTATCCAGCAGGTCGACTGCCCCTTCAAAGTCCCTCTGGGCAATACAGACATCCAGGTCTTCAGGCAACTCTTGGATCCATTCCATGGAGAGGTCAACCTTCTCTTCTTCTACCTCAGGAACAGCGGGTTCATCATCTTCTTCCTCGAATGGATTACTGGTCTTGACAGGCACCTGGGGTGGCGCTCGAGGGGCCGCCGCCTCCTCCTGCTCCCTTCTTCTCTTCTCGCTAAGGGCCCTTTTCGTTTCCTCCAAAACTTCCAGCCACTCGCGTTTGATTTTAGCATTTTCTGCCTGAAAAATACGACTCTCAGGAAACATGAGCAGCTTGAACATGTCCTTCATGGGTGGGTTGTCCTTGACATTGACCACAGCCAAACCATCTAACGGATAGAGGGCGTTGTACCGATACATCCCCCGCCGCTGTGGCAGCCAGGTGGCCACCAGCAAGCAATCATTCATAAGAAAGCCGTGCACTCGCTGCAGCTGGGCCATGTGGTCGGCCTCGTATTCCACCAGGTCTCCGTTGTACACCAAGTACTGTCCCGGCGTCTCCAGCAGGTGCCTACAGCCTTCCACCTTCTCGAGCAAGGTGGTTAGAGTACGCTGCTTCCCTTCTTCGCCGGGACCGGAACTGTCGCGGGAGGCGACACCCGGGGTCGGAAAAAAGCCGGCCTGGCCCCGACGGTGGTCTCGACCCCCCGCACCACCTCCTCCTTCCTCCCCTCCAGAGGCCGCGGCGGCCCCCGCGGCGGCGGCGGCGGCAGCTGGCAACAGTGTTAGCGGGATGCTCTCCAGGCTGCTCTTCTGCTCGGTCAGCAGATGGCTGAGCTGGTACATCTCGCTCTCCAAGTAGGAGATCTCGCGGGCCGTCTCTATAAACTGCCGGTAGTTTTGGTAGACGTTGCGCTTCAGGTTCTGCGCCGTCTCCTCCGCTAGCGCTTGGATGCGCTGCCGGTGTTCCTGCAGGTCCCGGTCCCCGTCTGACTGCTGCGAGAGCTGCTTCACGTACAATCGCGCTTCAAAGCCTCCCGATTCTAACTGCCGCCGCAGGCGGTTCGCCCCGCTGTCCGACATCGTCATCGCCATCCCAGTTCGGGTATGAAGCAGTCCCTGTCACTGTCGCCGCCGCCGGTGCCGCCGCTATGAGAGCTCACGGAATCCCGGCTATGCTCCAGAGTTGAGGAAGCGGGCTGGAAGAGACGAGCGCGCCTGCGCCCGGGCCTGGACGGCAGATATTGCGCCTGCGCACGGCGTGGAGCGCAGAAGGCGCGTGCGCAAGAACGCCGGTGTCTTAGAGCGCATGTGCTGGAGGCGCTCTATAGGAAGTAAGTGGAGGGGTAGGCAGCGAGGGGATCGTAGTGCGCATGTGCTGAGCGTGACGTTCGTATTTTTGTTATCAGTGAGATGGTAACTTACTTCCGGAGACTTGCTCGGGCCAGAGCACGGAGAGCCCAAGGTTTGTGCCCATTTGGAGATGTTACACCGAGTTCTTTTCTAAGCCCCAGAACCTTGATTTCAGTGTTTTAGGCAAACTCGGTTCTCGTTCTCCAGCTAGTTTTTTCGAGAGTTCTCGCGATATCTGCAGACGGACTCGAGAACTGACTTGAGAGCCGGTACCTCCTAGGAGCTCGACTGGGCCTTACCCTAAAGTGAGCTGAGCGCCGACAGCCTCTGGAATTCTAGCCGCGATGGATGAGGACTTGGTTTTGGCACTGCGGCTTCAAGAGGAGTGGAACTTGCAGCTGGCGGAGCGCCCTCACGCTCAGGAGCCCTTGTCGCTGGTGGACGCGTCTTGGGAGTTGGTGGATCCCACCCCGGATTTGCAGGCCCTGTTTATGCAGTTCAATGATCAGTTCTTCTGGGGCCAGCTGGAGGCAGTCGAAGTGAAGTGGAGCGCGCGAATGACCCTGTGAGTCTCGAGCCGCATTGGGGGAAAAAGCCGGGCTGGTAGCTTTTCGGCCGCCCGTCCCCCGATGCTCCTGGTCTTTGTCCTCATTCTTTGGGTTGTGGGTCTGGCAGCCCCTCCTCTGGCCTATTTCTCCCATCATCACTGTGCGTCTTCCGCTCAGACAGGATGCGCGCCCCCCCCCACCTTAGGGTGATAAGGGACCTTACTTGAAACTAAATTACTACACATCTGACTTACCGCACGGCGACTCTGCAGGTGAAGCCTGTTGAGTGTCTTCCCTGAGTGCGTTGAAATGTATTAATTACCTAATTGTGAAGCGTACAAAGAGTTCTCCCAGCGTGAACTGCGAAAGAGTATGTAAGAGTTTGCTCTAGAGTTTGCTCTTTTATCTTTCTGACCCTTTTTGCATAAATTAGCATATTTAAAGAAGTTATTGATAATTGAGTTTTAGACATAATGTTCTAGTATCAATCCCACCACCAGTGTCAGCTTGGCTCTACCAGTGTTCCAGAGTTCCCTCCCCCAGCCCCCATCTTGACAGGCACGTTTTATTGTTTGGTGGTTGTAATTTGGATCTCATGTTCGCAGTGTTGTTGAGTCTGTGTTTTGGATATATCTGTACCACTCCCCCACCTAACCGGTGCACCCGAGGCGCCTGATCCTTGTTACACATTTTTTTCCCTTTCTCACCTTCCCCTCCCCACCCTTGATTTCTTTCCTTCTCTGTACTTCTCCCTGTACTCCAGGGTCAAGGGCGATTTAGGCATCTTCCTTTTACTACATCTCCCTTGTACTTGTCCAATTATTTATATATCACAGGTGAGATCATCCTAAACAACACATTTTTATGATGATTGTATTTCAGGTGTGCTGGCATATGCAGCTATGAAGGAAGAGGTGGAATGTGTTCCATCCGCCTCAGTGAGCCCCTTCTGAAGTTGAGACCAAGAAAAGATCTTGTAGAGGTATTTTTAGCATTTAATCCAGCATTAAGTATTCATTTAGCAACTGCTGTCTCATTTAGGACTCCTTGGATGTTTTATTTAGCTGATCCTGTTCCTTTTTTTCCTACTTGTTCCTTGGGTTACCAAGAGTGTCATGTAAAACATCTGCAGCTATGATTATAGAGGGGTTTTTTTTGGTGAAGCAAGATAGTTTTTATTGAAACTTCAATGTAAGGGGAGAGAAAATGAAATGTGTTCAAGAGAGAACACAGTTTTCTCCAGAGTGGAAATAAGCAAAGAAACAGATAAGCAAGAGAAATACTTTTTCAAGGGAAAACATGGGCTTGAAGAGTAAGCCTTTTTTGTTTGTTTTTGTTTTTTACTGAGTTCACAAGAGATTTTGTTTAAGGTACTTAAGAATCCTCTAGTATGAGAGGGTATGAGAGGAGGAATCCTAAGCAGGGTTCCTGGATTATTTCTTTTTGCTTCTATAAATTTAGACTCCATGTAGTTTAAAGCTGTGCTTTCAATTTTTATCCCAACTATGATCCCTTTCTGACCTTGTTTCCTTCTTGTGGGCACCCCCGCCCCCACCCCATGGGTTTGTTCCCTAGACTCCTGCATTGGACCCCCACTTTACTGATTCACTGATAGCACCCTTTGATCCCCCACCTAGGACTGGGAGCCATGAGGGTTATATGCCTCTGGTTGAGAAACGTATATATCTCAAGTATGAAATGAGCATTAGGCTTTTTTTCTGTTTTAAAATGGTATATGGGGGGCTGGAGCGATAGTACAGCGGGTAGGGCGTTTGCTTTGCATGTGGCCAACCCGGGTTCAATCCCTGGCATCCCATATGGTCCCTGAAGCACTGCCAGGAGTAATTCCTGAGTGCAGAGCCAGGAGTAACCCCCGAATATCGCTGGGTGTGACCCAAAAAGAGAAAAAAATGATACATGGTGGGGGGCAGAGAGATAATAAGTGGGCAGGACACTTTGATCCCAGGTACCCCATATGGTCTCCTGAGCTCTTCCAGGAGTGATGCTTGAGTACACAGTTAGGAGTAAGTCCTGAGCATTACTGATACAGCCTCCAAATCAAAAATAAGTATATACATAAAGTTGTACATGTAGGCTGGAAAAATAATACAGTGGGGAGAGCCCTTGCCTTGTATACAGCTGACCAGAGTGTGATCCCTGGCACCTCCCCTGAGCCATGCCAAGAGTTATCCCTGAGCCAGGACTAAGCCCTGAACACCAAAGGGTGTGCACACCTCCCTTACCTCTTCAAATCTAACATCATTTCAAAATCTGTAGTTACAGAACTATACACAGAAATGTTCCACTTCAGTTTTCTATTCTGAACTTTACACCTAGGATACTGTTGTTGTCTTTCATTTTCTATATTACAGATGTTTTGTAGCTACTTTAATTTTTCCTCTCCACCACATAATACTGTGTATATCTATTACCTTGACATTTTTATTAAGATAATATACTCTATGGCCAGAGATAGCACAGCAGGTGGGTGCTTACCTTGCATACAGTCAACCCGGATTTGATCCCCAGCATCCTCTGTTATCTCCCGAGCACCACCAGGAGTAATTCCTGATCACAGAACCAGGAATACCCCTTGAGCACCAGGGTTATTTCCTGGATGGGGTATGGCCCAAAACTCTAACATCTGCCCCCAAGAAACAAACAGTATACTCTGGTTTTCCAAATCATTGAATAATAATCTTTTTCATTCTGAATTTGACTGGAATTCCATTATGAGGACCCATGGTTCAGTTCATAGTTCTATCATTTTGCCAGTGAGAAAAGGGAATTTTTAACTGTTTTCTTATTACTAAGGGCACTGAACTTTAGTGATTTTATTAATTTTGATGCACAATTACTAGTAACTGATATGCTTATTTTTTATAAAGCTGAATATTTAATTTTTTTTTTATTTTATAAAGTAGTTAACAAATCTGGCAAGCTCCCTGTGGCGTATTCGATATGCCAAAAACAGTAACAGCAAATCTCACAATGGAGACATTACTGGTGGCCATTCGAGCAACGGGGTGACAGTGACAGAGACAGTGATTTAATATTAAAACACCAATCCCACCACCATTACACCTTCACACCACCATATTTCAGATGTTTCCATCCCAAAGCCCAATCCTTGCCCCAAAGCAGAACCAAAATAAATGTTTTGTGTTGTTTGTTCACTGTCATCCCATTGCTCATTGATTTGTTTGAGTGGGCACCAGTAACGTCTCTCATTGAGAGACTTATTATTACTGTTTTTGGCATATCCAATACACAAGGGTAGCTTGCCAGGCTCTGCCGTTTGTTATGAAATGAAAAACCGCTGAAAATGCTGCAAAAAAGTATCCTTAAAAGAAAGAGTGTGTTGGGGCCGGAGCGATAGCACAGCGGGTAGGGTGTTTGCCTTGCACGCGGCCGACCCAGGTTCGATCCCCGGCATCCCATATGGTCCCCCAAGCACCGCCAGGAGTAATTCCTGAGTGCAGAGCCAGGAATAACCCCTGAGCATCGCTGGGTGTGACCCAAAAAGCAAAAAAAAAAAAAATGAAAGAGTGTGGAGGTTGTTGTATTTCACCCAGGAGCCATTAAACCCTTCTATAAGAGATCACTAGCGTGTTGTTAAAGGTTGTAAAGTTGAATATTTTTAATATTTTATCTTTCTACTGTACTTGACTATAAATGAAGAAGTCTTTCCTGGAACAGGGAGTTCTTTGGGGACTTTGTTCCCTTCATGCAAAGCTTGAGCCTAATGAACCATCTTCCCAGTTCTGTCTTTGTTTTTGATTTTTGTGGTACCAGGGATTGAACCCAGGTATTGAACCCACTTTGCTATTGAGACACATCCTCAAAATTATGTGAGTTGTGCTTATCTATTTTTTCTATAAGGATGGTTCTTTCATCAACTTCTGAGAGGTGCCTGGGAAGGTTAAGAATCCAGAGTCAGAAAATATATTTTTTACATTTTTATTTTCAGAAGTCCCAAAATGAATTAATTTTTTTTTTAATTTCAGACACTATTGCATGAAATGATACATGCCTACTTATTTGTTACAAATAATGATAAAGACCGGGAAGGGCATGGTCCAGAGTTTTGTAAACATATGCATCGCATCAATCGTCTGACTGGAGCCAATATTACGGTATGTGAAACCATACACATTTATGATATTCAGTATCCCACCCCCTCCTTCTTCCCCCGGAATTTCTGGTACTTAATTAACCCAGAGACCCGGGATGCTTGCTCGTCGAGCATCCTGTGTTCTGTCCACATGTATCTCAATTGCTTGGCTCTGTTTCTTTGCTTGCTTTCATTTTCCACTCTCGAAAAACCCATGTTCACTCTTGAACATATACTACCTCCCTTCCTTTCCTCTCACTTCTTTCTAAGTTTAATTCAGTAAAAACTACCTTGCTTCACTAAAAACAGATACTTGTTTTGGGTAGAAATAAATATTATCTTTAAGGATTTCCATAGTAACCGAGAGGTCTTGAGAAGCTGGATGACTCTAGAACTATAGAGTGGCTTAGTGCAGAACCATCAAAATCCTTAAGGCCTTTGTTGTAGAGCAACATTTTATGCTTTGTTAATTTAGGCCTGCAGTACCCCTCCTCGATGATCTCAACTTTGTTTCCTGACTATATTCTCCGTCAGTCCATCTTGTATTACCTATTTCTGTATCAAGTATTTTGATTCATATTTTGATTCGTATTTCCTTTGGTGCCATATTTCTGTTTAATACTGTAGAACAGAATCAGAAGTCAAAAAAGCATTAGGAGGGACCAAAGCCATAGTAACAATGGCTCTTGCCTTGCATGTGACTGACCTGGGTTCGATCCCTGGCACTCTGTAGAGTTCCCTGAGCTCCACCAGAATGACCCCTGAGCACAGAGCCAGGACTAAGCCCCAAGCATCGCTGGGTATTGCCCAAAAACAAACAGGAGGCTTGAGGAGGGTTGGAGAGATAGTACAGTGCGTAGGGTGCTTGCTTTGCACGTGGCAAGCCTAGATTTAATTCACATAGCTTGCCTTGCATGCGGCCGACCTGGGTTCAGTTCCTCCGCCCCTCTCGGAGAGCCCGGCATGCTACCAAAGAGTATCTCACCCGCACGCCAGAGCCTGGCAAGCTACCCGTGGTGTATTTGATATGCCAAAAACAGTAACAAGTCTCACAATGGAGACGTTACTGGTGCCCGCTCGAGCATATCGATGAGCAACGGGATGACAGTGATATAGTTGTGCCCGAAGCACCACAACGAGTGATTCTGAACAAAGGCAGGTATGATTCTGAAAACTGAAAAGAAAAACAAAAAGGCGGGAGGAATTAGACTGGGTTCAGTCTGATTGGCTCCACTGATTATTAAATGTCGGACATATGTAACTCTCCCGCACTTCTGTTTGTTCACATGTAAAAGTGAAAATAATAACTGCCTATTTTGAGGATCCTTGTGGAGATTAAAGGAAAAATACATGTTCCATCATGAGCTTTTTTGCTTTTATTATTATATTCATTTTATCAGTTACATTCCTTTTTCTTAAATTATTTTGAGAGGGTGTGGTTTAGGCTGCACCTGCAAGTTCCCCAGAGCTACTTCCAATTCCATGTTTGGGGGACTGGGTGTGATGCTGGAGATATAAACTAGGTCTTGGAGGGAGACGTGATCATGGTGGCGATGGGGCCAGACCACAGCTCTGAGGATGAGGAAGAAAAGGAGGGCAGTTGGCTCTCGTGGAATTGTCAGAAATTACTGATTCAGATTTTCTTTCAAAATGTGAAAATAAATGCAAGATTCTGGCGAGTCTTCTGTTTGAAGATGGGTGCAGAATTTAATGTAAGAATGAATGGGGCACCTTTGATGCCATGTAAGCTCTTTCACCAGCCATGATCCAAAGACTCAGAAATAAATATCAAAAGAGATCTATAAGAAGTAGAATTCTCAGGGCTGGAGCGATAGTACAGCGGGTAGGGCATTTGCCTTGCACGCGGCCGACCTGGGTTCCCAGCATCCCATATGGTCCCCCAAGCACCGCAGGAGTGATTTCTGACTACAGAGCCAGGAGTCAGCCCTGAGCATCTCCGGGTGTGACCCAGAATGCCAAAGAAAAAGTAGAATTCTCCTGGATCCTGCACCAGGCAGAGTTGTTGTACTGGGGCAACCCAGAGGGAGGCTGATGAACCCTCACACCCGTCCAAACGGAGCCCCAGAAGCCAAAACCCTCCATATCCCACAATTGCTGCCATGCTCCCTGCCAGACCCCACTGCTCAGATAAGCCTCATTCAGAAATTAATTCATTTAAGTACTCAGGTATACAGGTTTAGCGATTGAAATCTCCAGCTTTCAAGTTTTTTAAGAGTTAGGGATGGGCTACATCTCCCCATCTCCCTGTACTTTGGAAGCTCAGCAGTCACACACACACCCCCAAAGCTACCAGCCAGTTGAGAATTCAACTCCAGCTATATCACCCCATTAGAAATTTTGGACACTCTGGAGTGCATCCCACATCTCAAACTCTAACACTGATAAACCAGCAGTAGCACACCAGATTGGATGGGATGTAACGTAGAAAACAACAGATTAACAAAATGTAAACACAGAAGGCTTAATTTGTAACAACATTTTACTAATCTCTTATTCAAGGGCTTAAGGGCCCTCTTAAGGGTGAGATACAACAGTCTTCACTATCTTCTAGGGAAACACTTTTGAACATTTTTAAGCAAATTATTTATAACAAACAATGTAAAGTATTGAGGGCCTGCTATGAGGTCAGGCTCAAGGGAGGTTGGGAAAATTGTAAATGATGGTGGTGGGAAGGTACAATGGTGGTGGGGTTCGATGTTGCAGTATTAATGTCTGTAACTAAACTAATGACTTAATAAAGTTACTGGAGGGAAAAAAAGAAACTGGGTCTCTAGCAAGCAGACATGTGCTGCAGGCCTTTGAGCCATCTCACTGGCCTTTAAGGTGTCTTTCTAGGGGAGCGGGTGTGGGGGTTGAGCTCCACTCTGCAGTGCTCAGGAGCTGTTCTTGGCTCTGCTTTGGAAACCGTATGTGGTGCTGGGACCCTGTACACTGGCCCATTCCTTTCTCTTTTTTCTGCTTGTATCATGTTTCTAACTGAACTTTTCACCTCATGTCTTTCCTTATATATCCCCTCCTGAATGCCTGCTGCCATTCTTTTTCTGATCAAAATCTGTATTTTCTAATATAGATTAGAAGTAACTTCTCCCTCTTTAAGATATAACTTCTTACTCTTTGAACTTCCTCAGCAAGTGTTTAATGTTTTACAATCTTTTGAGATTTTATTTTGACCTACATGGGCCTCACATTGAATTGAACCCTAAAGGATATAAATTCCTACATATGTATTAAATTCTTTGGTGTATTTGTGGTAGTGTTTTTATCTTAAATGTGTGAGGCCTAGCTTTAGTCCTATGCTTTTTTTTTTTACGGCAATAAATAGTGAAAAATGAAATAGGCTCACTTTCAATGTATTATTATCTATTAGTTTTGTTTTTTTTTAAAGAAATATTGAATAGCATCAGGAAAATGGCTTTGATTAAAAACGAGTCACAAGTTGGTAACCTGGGTTTTATCCCCAGAATTGTATAAGTGCTAAATACTTCTAGGAGCAACCCAAAGATTACTGTGGCTCCAAAACAATACAGCGGTCACATAATTTCAAGATTAGAAAAATAATGAAAAATGTTAGCATAAAAGATGTTATGGCCCAGAAGTCTTTGTTGTGACAAAAACGAAACTATCTTAGGGCAGGAATGTATTTAGTAGTAAGGCTCTTTGCTTTTATGAGGCTCTGAATTGGATCTCTGAAATTCTCTACCACCATCCCTACCACCAAGAATTTTAAAATGTTATTTTAAAAATCACGAAAACATATGTTCATTATTATCATTTTGTTTTGGCGGCCACATGCAGCTGTGCTTGGGGTTTACTCCTGGCTCTGAGCTCAGGGGCCACTCCTGGCAGGGCTTGGGGGACCATATGTGGTGCTGGAGAACCATTCTGGGTCTGCTGCATGCAAGACAAACGCCCTTTTCACTGCACTATCCCGACAGCATCTGAGATGGTTCAATATTTAAGTAGTAAAGTTCCTTTGAGAAGACTGAAGAAAAAAGTTCATAGTCATTTGGGAGGGTCAGTTTTTTTTGAGGGGGCTACATCCAGTGGTGCTTAGGGGTTACTCCGGACTCTGTACTCAGGGATCACTCCTAGCCGGCTTGGAGGATTATATGTCGTGCCAGTGATTGAATCAAGGTCCTGGGTCAGTTGCATGTGAGGCAAACACCTTATTCCTTGTATTTCTATTTCTTCTCTTGGAGTGCTGATTTTTTTAATGACACTTCTCAGTGTTGAGTGCCTAGAGAAAGATAACCCTCCCTTTAGTTAGAACTCTGAGTTAACAGACTCCATGTAAGATTTTACCCATAGGGTAAAACAAACGCTTCTGTTTAAGAACATCTATGCAGAAGTTGTATTGTCTCAGTGAATGACACTCTTTCCTTTTGTATGAATTATTATTTTTTTATTTCTAAGGCTTACTTGTTTAGGGTTTACTCGTGACTTTATGCATAGGGCTTTATCATTCTGGTCGGTTTTGGGGGCCCATTGGTTGTGTCTAGATTCAACTCTGGCACTGTATTATTTAATATATCATTCACTATATCCACCTTATCCACTATTATCTCTCTGACCCCCAATTTTTCCTTCAGTTGGGGAACATTGGTTTAAGTCATTCTTATATTTCAGGCTTTTTCACATCTTTTCAAAGATAGTTACACCATGACCAACGTTAAAGAGCCAATATTCCTCCTGTGTGATACTTACTCCAACATTTGTGCCCCTTTTCTCTTCCTCTCTAAGCAACTTCAGTTCTGTGGTTCAAATCCAAGGATTAGGTAGATTTTTTTTTTTTCTTTTTGGGTCACACCGGCAATGCACAGGGGTTACCTCCTGGCTTTGCACTCAGGAATTACTCCTGGCAGTGCTCAGGGGACCATATGGGATGCTGGGAATCGAACCTGGGTTGGCTGCATGCAAGGCAAACACCCTCCCCTCTGTGCTATCACTCCAGCCCCAGTAAAGATTTTTTACTTTCTGTTCTCTTGCTATATTTCTTTATATCCTAATAGAATAATATCAGATGTTTGACTATTTGTTTTTTATTTTTTAAATAATGTAGGATTATTATGACTGCTATTTGTTTAGCCATTAAGCTGACTGAATTGGCATGAACTCCACATTACTTTTTTTTTTAAATTGTATCACCCTGAGATAGTTACAAAGCTTTCACATTTGAGATTCAGCCATGCAATGATGAAACACCCATCCCTCCACCAGTGCACCTTTTCCATCGCCCACATCCCAGTCCTCATCCTGCCTCTACAGCAGACAATTTCCCCAATACTCTCTAATTTGGGACATTGTGTTTTGCTCGAAATTTCCCACCACCATGCAAGACTACCTGCCAGGGGTAGACTCTAGATAATTTATTTTCCATTGCTCATTTTGAATATCATGAGAGCTTGCAGTCACGATTATAAATGTAAATTTCTAGATTGTAAATGGTTGGGTTCCAGAGACATCTCTGTATGGCAGTAATCCATTTTGGATTCAATTGGGAGTCTTTGGGCCAGGACTATTTATGCACTAAGATGGCATCTGGAGGCAAATTGTGGGTGTGACCCACATACGGGGGGTCGGGAGAGGCTTGCTTATGGAAGCTCTTGGTCACCAGGATTCCATCTCAAGTAGGCAGGGAGAGCACACCTCCATCTGGCGTGTCCCAGTGAAATTGGCCCAGTATGGGGCCCAGAGAGATCTCTGGTCCTGTGGTGTCTTCTGGGACTTGCTGCTGTGTCTCTGGGCCAGGGCTGTTAGCACTAAGATGGCACCTGAAGGCAAATTGTGGGTGTGAGAACTAGTCAGCTGAGCACGCTGGGACGCAGGGAGGGACAGCCCAGGTCCTCTGCTGCCATATGGCCTGGAGTTTCAGACCTGGAACCTGCATACCTAGGCCTTGCTTGTGGAAGCTCTTGGTCACCAGGATTCCATCTGGAGTAGTCATGGAGACTGCAACTGCTCCATCTGGGGTGCCCCGGTGAAATTGGCCCGGAATGAGGCCCACAGAGATGTCTGGTACTGTGGTGTCTTCTGGGACTCGCTGCTGTTGTTTGACTATTTCTGGCTTATTTTGCTTAATGTAACACTCTCCAGCTTCATGTCTCAAATATCAAAATTTCATCTTTTCTTGTAGCAAGTAGTATTCCATTGGGTATATGCCTCTATCAGTATATCTATGTGTATATACACATACACATAAAAAACATCTCTTCTATCTCATACTGTTTTTTCTTACCTTGGCCATTGTAAACAACACTGTTGTGCTATTAGAAGGGTGCACAGATATTTAAAAATTAGTGGGTTTTTGAGTGTCCTAGAACAGATGACTGGTTGAAGAAACTTTGGTACATCTATACAGTGGAATGAATACTATGCAGCTATTAGAAAAAATGAGGTCATGAAGTTTGCATATAAGTGGATCAGCATGAAAAGTATCATGCTAAGTGAAATGAGTCAGAAAGAGAGAGACAGACATAGAAAGACTGCACTCATCTGTGGAATATAGAATAATAGACTAGGAGTCTAACACCCAAGAATAGTAGTAATAAGTACCAGGAGGTTGACTCCATGGCTTGGAGGCTGGTCTCTCATTCTGGGCAACTCAGAGAAGGGAACACCAAGTAAAATGTGGTCGGAGGCCATGCGGGAGAGGGGTGACACGTGCCGAATGTAGACTAGAGACTGAACACAGTGGCCACTCAATACCTTTATTGCAAACCACAACACCTAATCAGAGAGAGAGAACAAAAGGGAATACCCTGCCATAGTGGCAGTGTGGGGTGGGGGGAGAGGGAACTGGGGAGGGTGGGAGGGATGCTGGGTTTACTGGTGGTGGAGAATGGGCACTGGTGAAGGGATGGGTTATCAAACTTTGTATGGGGGAAACATGAGCACAAAAATGTATAAATCTGTAACTGTACCCTCATGGTGATTCACTAATTAAAAATTAAAAAAAAAACATTAGTGGGTTTTTTTGTCTGTATAGTGCTTGGGATCAAAGCTAGGGCCACAGTCTATGCAAGGCATATATTCTGCTAGTAATATACATTTCTCAACCCTCAAAATAATGTTTCTATATTCTTTGAATAAGATATCTATACCTAAGAGTAGAATTGATGGGTTGCATAGTAGAACTATTTTTAGCATCTTGAGAAACCTCATTACTGATTTCCAAAAGAGGATGATGTATCAACAACAAGGGTTTCTTTCTCTCTGTATCAATAACTTGCGGTATTTGTGGTATCAGCCATTCAATGAATAAAACTTTTTCGTCAATCAGTAAACATTGAGAACTTTAACTGTACTACACCATGTATGTATATGTATGTATTAGCCACCTGGGATACAAGGATGAAAACACGTTTCCTCGAGAGTTTTTCCTGTACAGAATGTCATCCTAATGAGGCTCTCATGAAGACACTAGTAAAGAGACGTGAGAATGGGGAGAGCAGGGTTGGCAGGGGCCACATCAGACAAGAAGCTTGTGTTGTTAGAGTCCAGCGTTTGCAGACTCTTTCAGAAACTTTATTGCTTATAGGGGAAGTTTTTGGTGTAATGGTAAAACAATGCATATTTATTACATTATGTAAAATCTTATATTCTGAGTTTTCATAAATCTTGGTTTTTGCCCACATCCAGCTGTGCTCAAAGCTTACTCCTGACTACTCCAGGGATCGTACCTGGCAGGGTTTGGGGGACCGTATGTGATGCAGGAAATCAAACCGGGTCAGCTGCATGGAAGGCAAGCACCTACCTGCTGTATTGTCGCTCTGGTCCTAATTTTAATATTTGGTTTCGGAAATTGTATTAAAGGGGCTTTGTGTGTGTGTGTGTGTACGTTTTAAATTCTTTTTCTTTTAACCCCTTTTTATACAGTTTTTGAAATACTAAGTTAACTGCCGTTTCCTATTAAAATATCGTTGTTATGTATGCCAAAACATAACTTGAGAAAGCTAAGGAATTGTAAAGCTAAAGAAAAAAACAAGTTTCCATATTTATTTTCCTAAAAATGTGTTTACATACTTAAAGCTAAAAATGTTTTCTCAATGCAGATATACCATACTTTCCATGACGAAGTGGATGAGTATCGGCGGCACTGGTGGCGCTGTGATGGGCCATGTCAGCACAGGAAACCTTACTATGGCTATGTCAAACGTGCCACTAACAGGGCCCCCTCTGCTCATGATTATTGGTGGGCTGAACACCAGAAAACCTGTGGAGGCACTTTTATAAAAATCAAAGAACCAGAGAACTACACAAAGAAAGGCAAAGGAAAGACAAAACTAGGAAACCACTCAGTGTCAACTGTAGAGACTAAAGGTAATTTTATGTATTTTCTTCTTTTTCATAACTATGATGAAAGACAGCTTCAGCCTTTAGTGCAGTGTTTCTCGACCTTTTTCTGACTGTGACCCCCTTTATTTCCTTCCTGCCCTACTGTTTGGCCCCTAGCCTTTTGATCCCCTTTTACCTAATTTCCACTAGTGCCCCCCTTGGGATATCCAAGTTGAGAAACCCTGCTTTAGTGATCGGGTGGATGTTAAGGTAAGCTGAAGGACGTTTCCCTGAGCACTTCCTAAACCACTGAGCTATCGTCTGATCCCTTTTTCCCTGGAAATCTCTTAACAGCATGGCTGTGTGGATCACCTCAGCAAATCTGGGCAGAACCAGGGTTTGAACTTGTGGCCTTTCTATTAGGTGCTTTAAGCCACTAAGATTTTTTTGGAGGGGGAGTGGGGGGAGGGGCCACATCTGGCTGGCTCAGGGGGCTATATATGTGGGATGCCAGAGATCGAACCCAGGTTAGCGTGCAAGGCAAGAGCACTACCCCTGCACTGTCACTCCAGCCCCAAAGCCAGTAAGATTTTTTTTTTTCCAGGCCCTTTTTCATACACATAGTAGGAAAGTTCTCATCACCTCAGCATGTTCTATGGCACTGGCATATGAACTGAAAACCTTGTTCTTAGCAAGCAAGCACTCTAGTTATTGAATCATTTTCTAGGCCTATACAGATTGTTTCTAGTGGCAAAAAATTCAAGTGTGTACTTAATAAAAAATTTTTTGATCGTCCATGAATTGATGGTAGAAAAATATACTTTGTTCTATATAGAGGGGAGGAAAAGTAGAAATAAATACCACTGATAATATTTGAAGTACAGCCTCTTTCCCTATCTTGACTTAATGAGTCATTAGGAAACAGAAGGGAAAATGATTGCCAAAATAAAAACAATAATTCAAGTAACAATTCCCGGAATGGAAGTCTTAACTACACCCCTTCCTATCAGTTGGATTCTGTCCAAAAGACTTTTCCTATTGATGTATGTATTTTCACTGGGAGAAGAATGGGGAAAGGATATGACAAGCCTATGGTAGTACTTCATCTTCAATTTTTTTTCCTTTTCCTATGAAAGTTCAGTTTCTACCTTTTGAAGAGGTTAACCAGGTTACTAAAGTTAGTGCTGCTTCCCTTGGGAGGTTGTTTTGATGTGATAAGAACCAAGAATGTAAGCTCATTTCCCAAATCTGAAATGGTAAGGTGAAGAATTTATAAGGAGAGATTATATAGTTTTTGAGTGTTGGAGGAAAGATAATTTGTGAGCAGATTTTTCCCTACTGGAACTAAAAGGATACTAAGCAAGCTTCAAAGTAAAAGCGATTTTGCTGTTGGTCTTTGCATAATAGGACTCCTTATCTAATGTTCTCTCAGTACCAAAGCTCTGACTCCTGAAGACTGTTGTCCTCCCAATAATTAGTAAAATATGGATCCAAGTTAGAATAAACTAGTATTTTTTCACCTTGACAAATATTATCCACTAGCTTAATATGTTATTTTAATTTTGAGTTCAGCAAATAAAAATCTCATGCTTCCTTTGCAGATACATCAAACAGAACCAAGACACAGCTGTTAATTCCTTTCACTGGAAAAGGATATGTCCTAGGAGAAACGAGCAGTGCACCTTCATCTGGGAAATTTATTGCTTTAAATGCCATTGATAATAGCCAAGATATTTTAAGTCAAGACAATTCAGCAAATGTTCTAAGACCTAATTTTAAATCTGAGGCAAAGTTTGAACAGAATGATTCAAGTAAAAAAACTCCTTTAGTCTCCCTGGTTCGTAATTCCAGCCACCAAAATGGTATAAATAACTACTTTCCTAAAATATCAGTTGCCAATCAAAAGGCTTTCAGAAATGTGAATAGATCTCCAATGAAAAGTGGAACAGTTGGGGACATCACTAAAAAATCCTCTACTCCTCAAAGAAGGCCACCATCTTCTAAGATATCTCTTAAAAATTCTTTAAAAGCAATGGAATTGACATCTGTAACTGCATCTCAGAACATGAGTGGGCCTGAAGATAAAGTTCCACATAAACGGCAAAGACTAGAGGATAAAACTGTTTTAGATCATTTTTTTATCAAGAAAGAACAATTAGCAAGTGGTGGTAATCCAAACTGTAGTTTACATCCTGCAGTGGCAACTCAGAATTCCAGTGGTTCGTCCAGTCAGAGCAAAATGGTGAATTGTCCTGTTTGTCAGAATGAAGTTTTAGAATCTCAAATTAATGAACACTTAGATCGGTGCCTTGAAAGTGAGAGCATCAAAATCAAAAGCTGAAAAAAAACTTTGAAAATAATGGGTTTCACATATATATTACCTCACTTAGTGTAATGTGTCAGCCCTCAGGAATTTCTGGCTAGTACTAAGTTTGTATGTTATAATCTAGTTCACATAACCAATATGAAACAGTTTTATATATGCTTATGAGAGTGTAATTAAAAATATTTTGTCTAAAGGTGCTATATTTACTCTTGCCTTACAAATACTGTAGCTATTCTGCATATACATGTTTAATTTTTATAGATTTTTGTTCCTTGCACTTAACGGTATTTAAATGTGCCAATCATTTTAGTTATATACTTTCCTCAAAACATTCAGTGAGGAATACTGTCAAGTATTTGGTGAAATTGATCATATTTTATTAATTCATTCCCAGAACTATTAATACTATCAAATATAATGACCGAAATCATAATCGAGTACAAAGTGTATATTGTATTAGGGATACTCAGGTTTTTAAAACTGAAAAAGTACCTTAACCTAAAATACCTTTTCTGTATTTTAAAGAATTTACTGTTTGCTGGAAAGTGGAAGATTTCAGATTGAATTGGTGCGTCTAGTATAGGAAAATCAATTTCTTTCAGACCACACTAGTAGTAACAAACAGCCCCTATACACCAGACGTTAGCTGGTTTCTCAAAATTTAGCAAGAAGAGTGGGTAAGACTGCTTGATACCTTCAATTTCTCTATAGCGAAGCAAAGTTGCCTAGTTTATGTAACAGTGAAACATCTAGAACTGTTAACCTTGAGTCAAAGTGAAGCCATTGCACTAAAAGGGATACTGTTTGCATTTTAAAATTATTTTTAAAAACATTAAATATAGTTGAGGGACAAAGATAACTTGATCAGTTACTTTTTGTCTCTTGGTTATGGATCTAGTATATTGGTATTTTGCAAAAACTTTAGTTCACTTGCCTTTTTAAGCTATTGCAATATCAGTTGAATACGCCTAAGTTGTCCAAATTGTGTTGTGCATCCAGGTAAATTTTTACTTAGCCCATCAAAGATGGAAAACATTTTGGCTTTCATAGAAGGTGTCCTTTACCACCCAGAATCCTCAGAAGCAATATTTTTATTCACAGGTTAGTGTAGCTTGTTTCTGAATGCCACATCTTTGTTTCCGAAGTCCATTCTCTTTTGATGCTTTGTAGTATGTGACTCTCACAATCTATTCTTTTAATGACCATTTGAATTATTTCTAGGTGGCTGTTTATTATGAATAATGCTGCTTAAAACTTTCCTTTTTGTTTACTAGAAACTGGGATGAGGGAGGAGTGGGGAGTTAGTTTTACTTTTTGTTTTATGGTGCAGGGGACTGAACCAGGACCTTACATATGCAAGGCATGGGCTCTACTGCAGAGCCATATCCATGCCTTTGGAACACTGTTTCTCTTGAGTTGGAACTGCTGTCATAGGTGTATTTGTTTACCTTTAATAAATACTGCCAGTTTGCACTCCTACCAGCAATGTATGAGAGTTTTAATTGTTCAGCAACTTTGTAATTGTTCAGTACTTTTTAATTTTAACCTGTCTGATTGTTTTCAAGCTTTGATGTTTTTGTATTGGGGCTACACCTGGCAGTACTCAGGGCTTACTCTTGGCTCTGCACTCAGGAATCATTACTGGTGGCGCCTGGGGACCATAAGGGGGTGCTGGGCAAAGAACCTGGGTTAGCCATGTGCAAGGCAAGTGCCCTTCCTATGTACTATCTTTCCAATCCCATTTTAATACTTCTAAAAGTACTTATAAATTGTGGCCAGAGAGAGAGTATAGTGATTAGGGCACTTTCCTTGCACAGGGCTGACCCAGGTTTGATCCCTGGCATCCCGTATGGTCCCTGTGCACAGCCAGGAGTTTCCTGAGTGTAGAACTAGTAGTAACTCCTGAAAATTGCCAGGTGTGGCCCAAAAACTGAATAAATAATAAATAACCAAAATTTATAAAATATGTACTATATTGAATATGTGCTGTCAGAGTTTCATAGAGGATTTTCACTCATTATTACAAATTTTGTGCAGTTTTTGAGCCTAATGTACAAGATTCTGGGGCTCTGACAGGCAGTTATGCTTTCAAGGACCTTTCCAGTCTAGTTGAAAGAGACAAAAGTAGGTTAAATTTATCAAAGTAAGTGCAGCGATGGGTTCCGCAATGTTAATGGAAACTAAGGCACAACCCAAAGTTTCCTGGAAAAACATGAGTTCAATCTTTTGTGATTCAAGGCCCTTACCAAGGTCTTGCAGAGATGGAACATGAAAAATTTGAAACAAACTAGCAAATTCTACTGGGAAACTCAAGCTGATCCAAATAGATATAAAGTAAGGTATGACGACTTTTGAGGGCAGTTTGTGTAGTCTCTAATAACAACATAGCTGTGCATAAGACTGGAAAAGTTTTTTTTTAAAAAAAAAAAGACTGGGAAAGTTTGTAAACATTCAAAGTGTTTTGATGAATTCTCTGGAATTCTCTGGCAGTAGATGGAAGAGTAATGACAGAAATGGAGGCAAGAGAATGGGTTTGAATAATACTTAAGATGGTGAAACTGATGAGGCTTAGGAAGATGAAAATAGACAAAATTGAAGCTTACTTAAAATTTGGAATTGTTAAAATATTGCAAAAAAATGCACCCTAAGAACTCTACTTACTCAAAAATCTTGACATTTGTAACAGTTACTGGTTTAGCTTTTAGTGAAGCAAAATACTTATTAAGTATTTAGTGAAGCAAAATACTTATTAAGATGAGATGTGAAGGGACAGAAGAATGTGTTCAAGAGAAGACAGACTTGAAAAGCTGTTCTTTTTCTCTTTTAAATAAGTAAATTTTTCCACCCTAGCAACAGCTAGTCTGGGAAAATCTTTTACTGCTACTGCCCTTCAATTTAGGGAGATGGGTTCAGGAAGTAGTCTTTTGTGGGGAAGAGGGGTTGGGGCCACACCTGGTGGTACAAGAGCTTACTCCTGGCTCCTGTGCTAGTAGGGACCTGGCAGTGTTGGATACAGGGATCCAATGTGGGTCAGTCACTTGCACAGCAGTGCCTTACCCTGTACTACACAGTACAGTATTCTCTTTTTTTTTTTTTTTTTTTGTTTTTGGGCTACACCTGGTGATGCTCAGGACTTACTCTTGGCTCTGCACTTAGGGATCACTCCTGATGGGCTCAGGGGACTATATGGGGTGCCAGGGATGGAGTATCTGATATCCCCCACTTCCCCCCACTGGAGTATTCTTTATTTCTACTAAAATGTGGTGCTTTTGAGTCATGGTTATATATTACCTAAGAAAATTTCATTTTGTTTCCAGAGTATAAATTTCTTAAATAGAAACTCAAACATGGGATGAGGGGAATATTGCAGTCAGACAGCCCCCCTCCATAGTATACATGTATTTTGGGGAAACAAAATTTTAGCAGATTGTCTAGCCCTGAAGTAGCCCCAAAGCATGAAGAGCACATCCCTCTGAAATACAAGTCCTGAGTTTTTTGGAGAGGAGAGACTGAGGCACCATCCAGATGCATAAATCTAAGCCCCATCCCAAAAGGGTGGGCCCCTCAGAACTTACAGGAGAATCTATGAGGTTATGAAAACACTATTAATAGTGCAAGGCTTCTCTGTGATAATGCCCAAGTTAACTTTTATGCATGCAAAATTCAAGAAAAAAATTTGGGAGAATTTATAAAAGCTCCCAAAAGGCATTTGGGGCTTGGTCTTCAAGTTCATGTTCATATTTTGCTTGCTTGACTCATGTCTGCTTTTTCCACTCTGGAGAATCCTGTATTCTTCCTTGAACATGTATATCCTCTCCCCCCATATCAAAGTAAATTTCTATAAAAACACAAAAACAAAAAACAACTATCTTGCTTCACAAAGAAACAAAAAGTAAATTCAAACATTGGTGAGAAAATACAGCAAACTATTGTGGGCCAGTGACTAGTAATGTAATTCAGCAGTAGAATACTTGCTTTACAAAACCAGACTAAAAAAGTTATTGTCCTTCAGTTCATATATATATATATTTCTATTATATCTATATATGATATTACACATATCATATATAGATATAATAGAATGTCCATAGATCATATATATTGTTTTTTGCTTGGTTGGGGTCACACCCATGGGTACTCAAGGCTTACAATTATTGCAAATTAATTGCCTAGGGAATTAACAGGAAAGAATAGGTTAGGTCTGGCTTTTTTTCCTTAACATTCAACTAGAATATTAAAAGCTCTATGATCACATGCTTCATCACAGCATAACTACAGCAGTGGGATGGAACCCCAGTAATACTCCTACTACTTATGATGGGGCTCTGTGGTGTTGTTAAGTTACCAGGGCCATATCCAGCAATACTGGGTAAGGATAATGGCAGGCAAGGCCCAGTATCAAATCATGGTCTTGAACAAGCTAGACATGTGCTCTACCACTTGAGCTAGCTATCGTCCCATTGTTCATCAATTTGCTCGAGCGGGCACCAGTAACGTCTCCATTGTGAGACTTGTTACTGTTTTTGGCATATTGAATACGCCATGGGTAGCTTGCCAGGCTCTGCCATTTGGGCAGGATAGTCTCGGTAGCTTGCTGAGCTCTCCAAGAGGGACGGAGGAATTGAACCCGGGTTGGCAAGGCAAACACCCTACCTGATGTGCTATCGCTTCAGTCCATTTTATAATAGTAATACAGAAAAAAATGCTTTTTCTTTCTTTGGTGTTAATGGTAAACCTACCACAAGATATCCCATATCCCATCATGAACACCAAATGGTACGATTTTTTCTTCTGAAAAACTGAAGCTAAGTCAGAAAGATTTGCTGACAACTGAAACAATAACTGGCACTTTCTGATAGAAAAGGATAGGTTAGTCTCAAGTCCTATGAGAGGGATCAAGGCGGACCAGGAATGTGAGAATGTGAGCGTGTTCAAAATAAGATCTATAGGGTACCTAATCCAAAGTTCTCCTTTCCCTTCTTCCTTTCCCTTCCTTCACTTCCCACCTCTCCCTTCTCTCCCCCTTATTTTCCTTCCTTCCTGGTGGGGGACACACCATTGGTGCTCAGGGGTTATTCCTGGCTCTGTACTCAGGAGGTACTCCTAATGGTGCTTGGGGGACCATATGAAATACTGGGGATTGAACCTGGGTTAGCTGCAAGCCCAACAAATGCCCTATCGGCCGTCCTGTCACTCCAGCCCCTCATTCTATCTTTCACTCTGAACACGTAATAGTCTCCAAACAAGTAACCAGGAATGGAAAAAACATAATCCCAAAAGGAAGTCTTCCAGACACTGCAGAACCTATTTTTCAATTTCTTTGAAATGTCTTTGAATAGCTAATACTTACCACTGTGCTCCATGCAGTCTAGTTTGAAAGCTTCCTTATGATACAGTGCCTTTCCCCCTCATCAGGAACACTGACAAAGACCCTCCTCTTAGATTTTTTGGTAGTGAATGAAATGAGCAGGCATTTTTCAAGTTTGATTGTTACTGGCTTTTGCAAAAACACCTTAATGAGCACTGACTCTTCTACATTTTTCCTCCCCCAGCCCCCCACTAAATCAAAGTGTGTTCTCTAGCTAGAATACTCAGAACCAAAAATTATTCCAAGTTACAAGCATTCCTTGCAAATTCAACACGAATACCCATGTGGTACTCAGGGGTCACTCCAAGCTGTTAAGGGTGACCATATGTAGTGTGGAGGTACAGGAGTAAGTTGAATAGAATTTCATTGTGTTAGTATATCACAATGCATCTATCCATTCTTTTTTAATCCTGGATACTTCATTGTTTTAATTTTAGATTAGTATCATTTTTTTTTTTTGCTTCCATCAACTATTCTTCCATCTTCTTAGCTTTACTTTTTCTTTTATTTTGTTCACAGATTTTCAATGCCTAATTTCTGATATTAGTGTATTTTGAAAAATCCTAATTGGGGATATTTAATTCATGTATTGACAGAGAAAGGGATTTGTGTGACTTATTGAGATTCTGATTCAAGAGTATACTACAGGGTCAACAAAGTGAAAAACAGTATTCCTGAAAAGTAACTCTATTGTGAGGTAGGAAAGGGCTGGATTCTCTTCAGATTCCATTCATACATATCTTGCTTCCTTAGTTCATCTTATCAAATCTCCAGGAGACATCTCATCCTTTCTTAGAAATGTTGCCTTCTTTCTCCAGTAACCTTCAATCTAATGAACTTTCATTTTTGACTTCATTTTGACTTCATTCTCTTGGGCCTTGCTAATCCAAGTTCAATATCCAGAACCACATATGGTCCCCTGAGGGCAGCAGGGTGTGACCCCCAAACAAATCAACTTCATCCTCTTGATACCTAAGGCCAGTGCTCTGATGTGCTACTGCCAGATAATTCCATCACTGCTGGTGGGTCAGTTTTTCCCTGTATACTGATGTCACTAAGCATGCAGGTCCCTTTACCATATAGTTTTTACCTTACTCTTTGTGTGAGTTCTAATGCTGGCTCTAATTTCAAGAGTTTTTTAAAATTATGATGCTTTTGCATAAGTTAACCCCCACTCCTCCACTGCTTCCCACCCCCACCCCCCATATCTCAGTCATGCTAGAAGTATGGGTACTAGGTAACTTTGTTCTCTTTGTCTTTATGATGTTGGAAAGATTATGAAAGAAATTCAGATTTCTGCAGCTGCCAATATAGCCTGAAAAATGCAAAGCCCAAGGGCCTCCTTATATAAAAACTGTATAGATAAATTTCTATTATGAAACATGAAAACTAAATATCCATTAAATAAACTTAATATCCATTAAACAGGTAGCTACATATTTTTTAAATCTGAAAAATAGAGTCCTTGAAATTAAAGACCTGAGAATCTCCAGAAACCTGGAAGATAAATGACTTCAAAGTGAGGACAAAGACAAATAGACAAATAGTACTTCTAAGTGACAGGCTAAAACTAGTAAATACAAGTTCAGAAGAACATAAAAAGGAAGAGAGAAATAAATAATTTAAGAAAATGTCCCCAAATATAGAAGAGTAATTTACAGTTTATATCGTAGCATACTGGCCAAGAACAGGCACAGTCCAAAGCAACCCACAATAGGGCCAGAGATAGTACAATGGGTAAAGTGCTTGCTTTGCATGCAATCTGATCCATTTGATCCCTGGTACCACATATGATCCAGAATTCTGGTTCTGGACACAGGGTGTGGCCACAATTCAGAAAAAAAAAAAAAAAAGCAAAGAAAGCAATCCACAGTCAAACCAGAGCCCAAAGAATAATTGTAACATCTGTAATAGAGAAAAAGCAGATGCCATATGAGAAAAAAGGTTTTTGTTTATTTTTTAAATTTTATCTCTAGGGTCAATTAAGCAGTATCTTCAAAAACTTGAATGGAAATGATTTCTAAATTACAACACCAAAGAGAAGCAAATTACTAATTGTCTGAGAGTAATTAAAGCACTGATCTCAGAAAATTTAACAACAAAATACTTTTTTCACAGAAAGTGTTAGACTTCTGGTTGAACCTTTCCAGACAGTCAATGCTGTGACCACTACTGCTGTTGCCGGAACAGCTCACAGCTGTTCAAACGTCATCCAGACTCACCTTCTCGAGACACATGATTTCATCAAAACATGGCAAAGTGACTCTCACCACCACTGGACAGTGCAGACTACTGTCAACCGTGTTGTTGAGTCATGACTGGAAACTTTCTAACAAAATATACTCTGGGTTCAGGGGTGGGTTGAAATTTCAATGTTCTTTGTTTCGTAAACAGAAGAGGGGGAGATACTGAGTAACACTGGATTGTCCTTTCTACATGCAAAGGGAGGTTAAGGCTTATTGAGCCACTCCCGTAACAGTGCACACATCTGAGGCACACCCAATTCCATCAGGCACTAAGAATCCTAAATTGCTTTTCTCTTTCCTTGATGTCATTTGTATGGTTTCTTTACCAATGTCCTTTTTGTATAGGCACAAGAAGACAGTTGATGCTATGCTATGTAACATGGGAGTGAATTGACTCCAAAATAACATTTACTCTTGGGCATCCATATTTACTTGACTTAAGCCTCAGATGCCATTAGTTCTTAGCACTCCAATAGCAGGGTCCTAAATGGACCCAAGGCAAGCTGTGAGGTCCAGGCCAAGCACCCCAATACTTAACTATAAGTAAAAAAGCATGGTCATGGACAAACTGTCATGACCCCAAGGCAGTAACTGAATAAGGACCCTGCTGGGGTTAAGAAAGACTAACCTGGCCTGAGGACTGTGGTCTGGAAAAAAGAGTGAGATGTCCCCAGGAAGAACCAAACTTTCAGCTTATCTCTCTCACTGTGCTCATACAAAATGACATTGCTAGAAATATTGTAAGAAGCCAAGTGACTACGACTATTTAAGTGGATTGCACAGAAGAGCCTGGCAAGCTCCCCGTGGCGTATCTGATATGCCAAATTCAGTAACAATAACAGGTCTCATTCTCCTGACTCTGAAAGAGCCTCCAAAAACTGGGAAAGATGAGTGAGGAGAGGCTGCTAAAATCTCAGGGCTGGGACGAATAGAGACATTACTGGTGCCCGCTGAAGCAAATTGATGAACAATGGGATAACAGTGATACAGTGATAGGAAGTGCTGAAGGACCTGTTCTATTAGAAATGAGGAAACAAGCCAAGAAGATACTGGCTCCAATAGAGAGAGTGATCAAGGGGATGTCCAGAACAATGGTTAAGAGATCTAAGGAAGATAGATATGTATCAACCTGGCAGGAAAACAACCATTGCAGATAACTGCAGGTTAGAAACCATGAGGAAAATGAAAATTTAGGACATTAAAAAAAGCAAACTTTGTAAAAGAAAAATCATGATGATTCACTGTTTCAGCTCTGCATAGTATAAAACTGTCCTAACAGAAAACACTGTTAAGGTAATCAAAGTTACAACTTATATATGTTATGGAGACAAATATGCTTGTAATTGTGTGGTACATTATGTTGGGGAAGGGCTGGATGCTGGGGGTCCTACCCAGCGTGGCCATGTGCAAGGTGAGTCTTCTACCCACTGTGTTGTCTCTCTGACCCCAAGGTCTATAGTCTTATCTCCTACTAAAAGAATTAGAGAATGTCCAATACTGTAAAATCAAGATGTAGAGGCATAATGATGTTATTTAGAAGTGGGCAAATATCCAAAGAATCACTTACAAGAGTTGAAATTCATTCTTGGAGGAAGAGGACAAGGAATTATTATTTTGCTTTAGAACTCTTAAGAGAACAAGAACTCCAACTTACAAAAAATTCAACCAGAAACGGAAAGCCTATGTTAAGGTCCTGACTTTTTCTTTACTAGCTTTATAACTGCAAAGAAAAATTTTATCTGATACTACTTCATCTGTAAATGGAAATAAAGTTTGTTCTGCCTACTTTGTATGTTCTAAGAAAAAAAAAACACAGAAAAACAATCCTGACGGGGAGGAGGGGAGAAGACAAGGAAAGCCTTACACATTACACAATAACTCCTTTATCTAGTAATCTTTATGATATTCTTCAAAAATTACTGATTTATCAAATGCATCATTTGATTATAAAAAAAAGAGCTTTAGCTGTTTAGTTCTCTTCATTCTATGAAATGGCTTATATTTAAGTGTTCTCTGCTTGAAAACTCTTTACAGCTCATGAGATCATGTCAATAGCATGGTCTCATTCAATGAAACGTATCATTGGTCCAAGGTACAGATCCTTGAGAATCTCCGATTTCCAAGTGAAATTTACTTGAAGGTGAGCATGAACTGCACTAAAACCAAAGGCAGAGGCTGGACAACTGTATTCCTGATCTTAGATGGTAACAGAAACAAAAACAAACCTCCCTTGCAACAATGGAGGTTAGGCATTTATTTCTGATCTTTACAAGCTAACTGAAAACATCTCTAGGATAAAACGACATTATGTGTATGGTCATATGGTGTAAGTGTCAATCACTGCATCCAGGCCAAAATTATAGCTCTCATTTTGGACATGACCACCTTGGGAAGTAATCACTATTATACATACAATGTTGTAAGTTTGGAAATGCTATGTTTAATTTCAAATCAAAAAGGCCTAGAAGATCAAATTAAAGTCTGACAGAATTAAACAGAAGTCTGTCAATTCTGGATATGCTCTTTTTATTATACATGTTGGTTTTCATCTCAAATGATTTACTCACTTCTTTCAGTACAAGTTCTTCAAGTATCCTAAAGAAGATAACAAAACCATCACACTAATTTTTTAAATACATAATGAAAATTGTATATTGACCTCACATTATAAGAGTTCTTGTATTTCAGCCCATGACCAAACAAACTTCATTAAATACAATAGGATACCTGTGACAATTAGAGAGAAATGCCTAACACCCATGCAGCAAAGGGGTGGTACAGGTATGTTCAATAGTTATGCACGTCAGAGGTATTTTAAAAATCCCTTTAAAAGGGGAAGAATTCATTTTCTTTTTTTCCTTGTGGAGCTGGGTATTAAATCTCAGGCCTCATACATATAAAGGCATGTGCTCTTCCACTGAGTCACATCCAAGAATCCAAGTGCTGAAAATCCAAATAACAGAGCTCATGGATCCCACACAGTCCAACTACGGTCCAGTTGTTTTTATAACTGATAACGCCTATGCTGACTCTCTTTCTTTCCCTTATTATTTATAAAAAGGGGTGTCAGACCAGGAAAATATCTCATGTGCCAGGCCCTAAGCTATATTTGCATACCTCAAGCACTGCTAGCCATAGCCCTGGTGTCTGGTCTCTGTGTAATGCTTGGTTCAAGCACTATATTACTGAGTTAGAGCATCACTGTATTACTGTATTACTGAGTTAGAGCTTGTACCACAGGGCAGTGCATCACCATGAGTGGCCCTGGGTCCCCCTGAGCACTACCAGGTGTGACCCCTATTAAAAGAAAAAAGCAGCACTGAACATTCTTCTGGTCTAAGCATGACAAAGATGTGACAGAAAAACACTAGCTGATAGAAGAGTTCACTAAAAGAGTGAATGATAAAGAATTAAGAACCAAATACAGCTGGAAATAACCATACCTTTTCACGAACATTTGTACATCTCTTTAATTAGATTAGCTTTACAAGCATCTCGAGAGCTCTTTCATAATAGAAGAGTTCACTAGGAGAGTTGATGAATTAAAAACCAAATACAGCTGGAAATAACCGTATCTTTTCATGAACATTTGTACATCTCTTTAATCAGATTAGCTTTACAAGCATCTCGAGAGCTCTTTCATAATGGAAACACCAGTTTTCAAATTACAAGACTTTAGTCTATCAGTGTAAGAATTCTGGTATTCTTTGCCTGCTGTTGGTAAAGGTCTGTGTTTTACAGCTGGTTAATGTACGGAAGAGAAACAGTATCATGAAGCTTTATCTTTAACCATGTTTAAAATATATGTAGGCCACAAATACCTTCACATTTTGTTCTAAGTAGAATCCAGCTTCGACAAGCAAACGGTCCCACTTACATGAAATGAAATTTTAAATGGGTATTAAGGAAATGACTATCCTAAAGTCTTGATTTTTTTTCCATATTGTTCTCTAAGACATTATGTCAATTTCCTCCCCCCCAACACAAAGACCTCTCTGGCAGGCACAACCCACAGATAGAATCTGAACCATTGCACAACAGCACAGATAAACGCACAACTGAATGACACAGGGGCTCCCAGATTAAAAGGCCACTGCTATGTAGACCTTGACAATCGAACAAGCCTCCCATCAATGTAACAATTCCTACAAGACTTAACAATGATAGCTCTTTTAAGCTGTGGCCTGTACAGTACAATGTACTGTGGGCCAGATGGCAAAGACAACTTGCACTCCCAGGAGGGCTGGCAGAGGCACTTACTGTAAAGATGTTACCTTATAGTATCTAGAACAAAGAGAGCAAGAGGAACAAAACTAAACATAGGCAAGGAAAAAACAACAACAAACTATAATTTTCTCCTGCAAGTTCTAAGTGAGATCTTAATACTGAATATTTAATCTCACCCTAGGTCCACACTGTCAGTTTCACTAAACAATTTTTTTTCATGTTTTACATGAACAATAGCAATCTTTTAATAAAAATTACTGAGCTTTCCATAGAAAAGGACTCTAATTGAATACAAACTATACAGATGCTAAAACGGTCATAAGTTGAAATATACAGAATAACTTCTGTACACTCACATTATTTTGGCGGAGAAGATCAAGAAATGAGATAGAAAACTGAAGTGGGCAAGATCTTACATTGATAATTTATGCAAAATATAGATACCACTGGGCTTTGTAAAGAGGCTAGGAAACTGAAGTCTAAAACATCCACCCCAATTCATTTGTTAAATAATAGGAGTCTGGGAGGTCCTGTGTGATATTTCACTATTTTTGCAATATTTCTCTTTTTGTCAAAAGTAAAAAAAAAAAGGAAACCCATAAAACATAAAAATAATGTTTTTTCTTTTTTCTTTTTTTTTTAAACTAAACATTTGTTTCCAGGATTGATAGAGGCCAGCATCACAGTTGAGGAATGCCTCAGCAATGTCTGAGGAGTCACTCGCTATATGTATACATGACACAGTTCAGTCTCCCCTAGATGCTATCCAACAGTTCTGATCTGCAGATCAGCTGAACCACAAGAATAGAAAAGAAACATTATAGCAAAATTTTAAGTACAATCAACCTGAAGGAAAAGTCTTAGGAACAGGAAGTTATCTACTATATCTACAGAATACACCTGAAATGCATTAGAAAGCCCTTATCTTGGGAACTTGATACTAAAGATAATCTCAAGTTCATTAGTGCCAGTCACTTTAGGTTTTTTTTTTTTAATTAACTTAAAAGATAAACCTTCTTACTATTTTTTCTTATAAAATGAGCTAAAAGTTACTGGTAGTAAATGGTGGGTTTACTGTTATGTTTCATTATCAACAATGTCTAAAAAATAAAACAAAACAACCAACAGCAGCAATCTTTAAAAGTTCAAATTAGTGTAAGGCAGGACTACAAAAAATCTGATTTTTCAGTTGGTAATTAAAGTGCTCCTTTGCTTATTTTAAGTACAAAGAAAATTAATCATCAGTCACTGGCAACAATCATAAGATGTCTTTTAGGGCAAAATTTAATAGTATGAAGAGGTTTACAAAAATAGATTGATGCTATTTTGGGGGAATAATACTGTAATCTTTTCTCAATTCAGTTTTGATAAATTGTACCTGATGATACAAAAATTACTTCAAATTCAAACCTGACTATATAAAAAAGGGAGAGATGAAATTAACTCAGCTAGATGAAAGATCTGGCAAAGTGTAAGAATGGAGAAAAATTCTACCCTAGGGCACTTATTTCATGTCCAGATGTAAATACCATTTTCAGTTGACAGCTTACATTCTTTCCATTAAGCAATCACAGTTTTGGAGTCAATCACGCAGGACAAAGCTACAGAGTCAAAAATCTTCTTCTTGATGCAACACATGAAAGTTGTTTGTTTTCTTATTAATATACCAACTGGTCGTCTATTTTTCTTTATCCCACAAGTTAACCAATAGTGTGTCAACAATCGTAGGTGAAGTGATGTTATTGCTGGATCAAATGCTCTACAAGATGTCTTTACTGATTGAATCAGAAGGTTTATTGAGTTCAACCCTCACACCTTTTTCACCTGCAAGGTAAAAAACAAAAAGCAATCATTTATTCAACATGCACTAGAGAGTTTCAATTATTGCTTCCTACTAAGTTCTTAATAGTTTATTAAGGGCTTTGCAAACCATTCATCAGGTGAAAACTTGCATCTCCAACCCAACCCTTAACATCTTATTATTTAAAAATTATTGAATATTAAGAATCTGAAGCTAGTAACCATTCAAAGGTAAAAACTATTTACTAAACAGAGATGATTGTCTCCTTATTTTAAAGGCAGTTTGGCTTACTCTAAAACAGCAATGTTCATCAACATTAAAAATAGATGCTGGTCTGATATGCCACAAATAATGACATTAAAAAACAGAAATGCCTGAACATTTTTAAAGGCTGATGTGGGATTATCAATAGCTCGTGAAAATATAGCTAATTAATCAGTAATGAGAACACTGAACAGATTTTTGGGAGTTATAAAGTAGAATTTAAAGGAAAGACAGGTATGTGGTCCATTTGATGGAGAACTAAAACCCCCTGCTCTAGGTGATGATCCTTAAGGGGAGGCAGAGGAACTAGCACACTGCAGGACCTTTGGACCTGGTACAAATAAGCTGACCTATGGACACCACTGGCAGAGAAGGACTTTTACATGCCTGTCTGATTTACTAGTTCTGGCATTTCAATTACTCTCCCTTGTATTATTTTTCTTTATGGAACACAGAAGACCCGGAGTATTTATATGTGTTTAGAAAGGAAAGAATATTAACTTCTTTCTAAGGGGAGAATAAGAGGAAGCCAGACAAGGTCACCAAGACTTCAGCAACCTGTGATTAAAAAGGAGAATCATAGAAAAATTCGGCTTGCACATTATACTTTTCCTAGACTTTCTTATTTCAGACCTTCTTAATCTTTGGACTATTTCATTCATTAAAGATATCTGCAAAGAAGACTTAAGAGAAATTCTCTTAATGGAACTAAGGAATTGAATAGAAACAAGGAGCACGTCTTCACAGCATTAATAAAGAGAGTGTTTGTGCTCACTTGAAAGCATCCCTGCCTGTGGGGCTTTTTCCTTCCAGTGTACCCTGGCCCCAAACAATGTTTACCTGTTAGATATTTTACTTTAGCTCGTGCTCTCTCATCTGCATCAAAATACCAAACAGTTATTGCGTACCTAAAAGAAAATTTAGAATAGGGTAAGAATGATCACATTGGGGGGAGGAGATGAGACGTGGTATGCTGTTGCAGTGGTTTATTAAAACTTGTAATGCCAAAATAATGCCTAAATTGGAATGATATCAGAGGACAAATGAGGGCAGTCACAAACCACTCACCTAGTAACTTCAATGATCAATCAAGAGTATAGCAGAGAATCAGGTGTGGGTAAAATTGATGCCTCAAAGCGTATGTGTTTTTATGATTTTTTTTAATACCTATTTAACCCACTTGCAAACCCATAGCAGATCAGACAAAGGCAATAAGAAGGTGAAAGAACAGCTGTTATAGAAAAAGCAGCCTGTCAATATTGCATAAATACTGAAGAAGAGGAGAGAAACAGAAAAGAATTCGAGGTCAGAGCTCGTCAGTGAAAAAGAGGGTTAACATCTGAACAGCTACGAGGACATCACTGCTAATAGATAATTACCATTTTATAACCAGGTATCATGAAGAAAAAGTTAAAAACTGTGACATTTAAACTTTAGCCAAACTTGATTATTCTGAAAATTCCACTTATTTTGATATTTTATTCCACGAATAAATGAGAACTTTGTTTTACTAATAACTACAAAGAAGTTTAATGGGAAAAACCATAAATACACTGTAGGAAGTAAGAAGCACACTACAGATGATTCCTTAGTAGAACATAGCAATTAGTTAAATTATCATTAAGATCCTGGACAGTGTTCATGGGAGGAAAGCAAAACTGATCAAATGAAGAGCTGGTGACAGAACTAAATCATGCAATTTGTGTGTTTGTGTGTGTGAGTGTGTTGGCCATATCCAGCAGGGCTCATAGCCTACTGCTGGATCTGTGTTCATGCATCACTTCTGGTATTTTGGTGGCACACTTGAGATCATATGTGGTGCTATTCACCCCATTCCACAAAACCCACGGATCCAGGGTGTAGCTTTAGATACAACTGGAGAACTCTTTCTGTTCTGTTTATTAAGAGAAGTATGTTTCTCGGGGCTGGAGCAATAGCACAGCGGGTAGGGCATTTGCCTTGCACATGGCCAACCCCAGTTCGATTCCCAGCATCCGATATGGTCCCCTGAGCACCACCAGGAGTAATTCCTCAGTGCATAAGCAGGAGTAGCCCCTGTGCATTGCCGGGTGTGACCCAAAAAAAAGAAAAAAAAAAAGAAGTATGTTTTTCTTAGAATAAGGGGGCTAGTTAGTAATTTTTTTTTTTTTCCTGAAAAGGAAGAGGAGGCTAAATCAATTTGGGAACTTTTGCCCTAAGCTTTTAGTTACTGAGATATCAGAGCTCTATCATATGACAATGGTGAGGGAAGTGGTGACTCTGGAGGACAGGGCACTAAAAGAAGGTAAAGTGCTATGAATGAAATCTTATCAATATTATAAATCACAGTGCCTAAAAGGGAAATAAAAAGTTGCCTGCTATAGAGGCAGACTCGGGGGTGAGACGGAAACTAGAGAACTGGTACTAGAATACCGTATGAGCTTGCAATGATGCAACTTCTGGCAGAAATTTCTCTGGACTTAGTTACTAAAATACTAAAATACAGAAATCCAAAATCTCGCAGCTGCTAGTGTAACCACACAACCTCATATCTCCTCATTCTCAGCAATGGAAAACAAATTATCAAATGCTTCTTTTCCAGCAGGTCTGACTTTGGCGGGGGGAAACTCCAAACAATAATAGTGAGTTTTTTGTTGAAATATTGAATGTAATCAAAGTAAAGAGAAAGTAAAGTGAAATTTGTCAGCTACACAGGCGGGGTGGGGGGCGGGGGACTGGGGGGGGTTTACTGTGGTTCTTGGTGGTGGAATATGTGCACTGGTGAAGGGATGGGTGTTCGAGCATTGTATAGCTGAGACTTAAGCCTGAAAGCTTTGTAACTTTCCACATGGTGATTCAATAAAATAAAAAAAAAAGTATATATGAAACTCAATCATTAATCTTGCCATGTGCTCCCAGAGCTTTACTCCTTACTTATTATTCTTTTATTATTTTTATGCGGGGGAGGCAGGAGGGGCCACATCTGGCTCTGTGCTCAGGACACTCCCAGCAGGGTTGGCTGTGTACAAGGCAAATGCCCTGCCCATTATACTATCTCTCTGGCCCTGCTACTGCATTTAGTCAAGCCCCCTCTTCACTGTAACACCTCACACATCTTTTCTAATTTATCACTTTCTCTCTCTTTCATACTCCTTTAGCACATATTCTATACAATCATTTTGCATTTTAAAAATGTGTTATTGCTCCATTAACAAAGTACAATCAAACTATTCTCAAGATTCCATAAAAAAGGCTTGTGAAGTTATTTTTAAATCAAAAAATTTTTCTCGTAATATTTAGATTCATTACTATTGTTGCTGTTGCTTTGTTGTTGCTTCTACAATGCAGGAGATGAAACCCAGGTCTTTACACATGCAAGGTACCAAGCCACATCCCCGGTTCTCTAATACTTTTAAATAAAACTTTAATGATTTGAAATCAGGAAAGTTCTTAAAGAAGTATCAGGGGCAGAGATGGGTAATGCTAGCCAGCAGATAAACAGTGATCCTTCTTTTGGTTTCCAATTATGACTTGTGATCTCTAGCTGCAAAACAGCTCAGCTTGCTACCCACTCTGTGACTTAGTCTGTAGGTAACATTAGCTCAGAAGGAAACAAGAAAAAAGGGAGAGATGACAAAAAAGATTTTAGAATTTGAATTCCATCAAAGGTTTGCTCAAACGCTGACTTGTCTCAAAGTGCAAGGAAGAGTATGCCACTTCTCACCAGATCTAATCAACTAAGTGCTAGTAGTTCACCACTGTAATGTTCAAATTCTGTATATAGTAAAAAATGGGTATTTACAAATAGTACTAATTTTTACAAATATTTGTTTTGGTTTGGGGCCATACCTGGTGATGTTCAGGGGCTAGCTTACTCCCAGGCTGTATTCAGGGGTCATAGCAACGTCTATAATATCTACTGTAACAGTTTTTTGCTGTACCCTGAAATTTTAATTTATTTATTACTGTTAGTCATTTAATTAATTTATTTATTTTGGCCCACACCATCAATGTTCAGGGATTATTCCTAGCTCTGTACTCAGGAATTACTCCTGATGGTGCTTGGGGGAACATATGAGATGCTGGGGATCGAACCCAGGTCAGATGAGGGCAAGGTGAGCGCCCTATCCCCTATGCTATCTTTTGAACCTGGTCATCATTTTGATAGTCTCAACATATTCTGATATTTGGTTAAAGCAAAAAAAAAAAAAAAAAAAAGAACTGGGGGTGTGGCTGATTCTGTAATGTTCAGGGGATCATACTGAACTGGGGACTGAACCAACTGGCTGAAAGCAAGGTAAGAGCCTTAACCTCTGTATTCTCTCTGCCACCCTTATTTTTTTTAACAAATCATTTATTACAAATAATAAATAATAATAAATAGGTTTATGATACTATACCCTTTACACAATGTTGAGATATAAAATATAATGTACAAAGAATATGGCTTAAAGATACTTGTTATTAAAAATGAAGGCTTATTTTTCTAACATTGGTTCTTACATATGTCTTTTCCTATTTTCTTTTTCTTATTCACTTTTCTCTTCATTTCTACTGTGGTTACCTCAGTTTTCTACTCTTTCTCTACACCATTCCTCTCTCTTTTTCCCCCACCTTACCTTCTGAAAATATGTCCTTCTCTTCTCTACATAACCATTCTAATCCTCCAACACATTTTCCCCTCACAAAATCAGAACAAATAATAATTAAGAGATTCACAAAACAAGACGATGGGGTTGGAAAGATGAGAGGGCATCTACTTTCATTTCTTATCTAAACAATAAACAGCCATACAAAGAAAGTCACAACATTTAGTACTGACTAAAAATAAACCTAAAAACGATTCAAATTAAATCTATTATAAATGAAGCACTACAAGACAAAGGTATCTGGAGAACAAGATACCTTTAAACTTATTTAAAAGCTTTCAAGTATCTGGAGAACAAGATACCTTTAAACTTATTTAAAAGCTTTCAAGTTTACCTATGTATCCCCTCCTATTCTACTAAACCATTTTTTTTTCTTAAAAGGAATACTACCTTGTAGCATATGCTGGTTGTACTTCGTGAGGGTTTCTTCGGTCAGACCAGAAAAACAGCAGTCTATCAAATTTGGGTTCAATGTCAGCAAACTGGGCCTTGCCTTCTGGAAAAATTCGAAGTATACCTCCACTTACCTAAAAAAAGAGCCAAATATATAATAGCATAAGAAACTAAGAATGCTAAATTAAGTATTGGGACTGGGGGGCTGGGAGAAGAACCTTTATAATGACCAAAAATTCTTAACGGTGCTATTTACAAATATATCTGAATGTCAAGATATAAAATGAGTTGAGACTCTTAAGTATATCCACTAATACATAGAAAATTTCACTTCTTAGGGGTTTCTGTGAATACTTGAAAAACAAATATTACCTAAATTTGAAAACTGTAAGATGTATACTTACATCTTAAGATATAGCATGCATGGGTTTTTTTTTTGTACACTAATGGTTAACCCACACTTAAAATGGATAGTTTTAAATCACCCTGAATTTAAATATGTTAGCTTATTGTATTTTCTAGTGGGGAAAAAGCACCCAGTGAGCTCAGGGCCATTCTGGCACTGGTAGGGTAGTTTTCTTATTTTAAAGCTGAACAGTTAATCGGATAGTCAAAATTCAGTATGTCAGTAGGAGGTATTATCTTTCATTCAAAGCACCAACCATCATCAAGGCCCATATTAAAAACGACTTACCACCCTTTTCCCTGCTATTATTGTCACCATGGTGGTCACTGTTAGAAACTGTAGCTGTCACCTCTCCGTCCGGAGTGCATTGAAAACACTAATCATTACTTGTTCATAAACTGAATAACCTCCATAAAGGATCTCTCTCTCTCTCTCTCTCTCTCTCTCTCTCTCTCTCTCTCTCTCTCTCTCACACACACACACACACACACACACACACACACACCCTTCTCTGAGATTAGACTCAGCTATTCATTCCAATCCTGACTATCTATAATGTAGACCGTTCTTGTCCTTATGATATTCATAATGTGGAGAGAATTAAAGCAAAACGAAACACACCTGAGTAGCCCTTAATCTTTAAAAAATGAAATCCCTTAGCAGATCTTAAACTAAAAGAATATTAATACCTGATATCATGGCATACCAGAGACTAAACCTATTCCTAAAATAGTTTTAACAGTTAGAAGAGCTGTTTGTTTATTCATAGTGCCAAACATCAAATCTAGGCATTACACAAGGAAGGCAAGTGTGCTACCGCTGAGCTTCATCCCTGGCTCCCTAGAGAAGCTGTTCAATTCAAGCAACTTGTTATCTTGGCCTGACTTCCTGGGTTTTAGTGTGGTTCAGAGAGATTACTAAGATACACTATGTAAACATTTCAAGACCCTGACCAGGGGCTGGAGCAATAGCACAGCGGGTAGGGCATTTGCCTTGCACGCAGCCAACCCGGGTTCGATTCCCAGCATCCCATATGGTCCCCTGAGCATCGCTGGGTGTGACCCAACAATAACAACAACAACAACAGAAAAAAGCAAAAAAAAAAGAATCTCTGACCAGTGTTTTCCCAAGGCCTCCAGGGTTGCAGGACTTAACCTAGGAGTGCACACAGCCAGCCCGGGTTCAATTCCTCTGTCCCTCTCAGAGAGCCCAGCAAGCTACCGAGTATCCTTCCTACACAGAAGAGCCTGGACAAGCTACCCATGGCATATTCAATGTGCCAAAAACAGTAACAGCAAGTCTCACAATGAGACATTACTGGTGCCTGCTTGAGCAAATCGATAAACAACAGGGCTACAGTGCTACAGTATTAGTAACCTAAGGTACAAATGGGGAACACTTTCAGTTGGCTTAAAGAAGGTATTACTTTGGGGCTGGAAAGAGAACTCACTAGGCAATATATGCTTGCAGCACGAGGCCTGGGCTTGATTCCCTCAAAGTAAGTCCTCTGAATATAGCTGCCAACTACTGCCAGACACAGTCCACAAAAATTTTAAAATTAAAAGGTAGAATGTGGCACTGTTTTTATTCTCCAAAAATGAGGCACTGGTTCCAAAAAAGTCTGCAATTTTTGCTCTAGACTGTGACTAATCACTTTTCTTTTCTGTTCTGGATCACACCTAGCAGTGTTAAGCAATTACTTTGGGGGTTCTCTGGGGGACTATACGTGGTACTGGGGATTGAACTGGGTTTGGCTGAGTAAAAGGAAAGCTCCTTACCCATTGTACTTGGTCTCAAGTCCAAACATGTCTTTTTACTTCCTCTGTCCCAGTCCTTTTGACTGGAGTCACTGGGAATATCACAGGTGATCTACTAAGAATGATTTCAAAAAGCAATGGTTGAAGCTTCCCTCTTCCTTTGGGAAACCTCCATTGATTTCTAAATTAGTGACTCTCCTTACATGCTCCCACATCTGCCCTGCACTGAGCAGAACTTACTGTAACTGTCACTCTACTATAGATTAGCTGACTCAGCTGAGTCAGAGACTATTTCTACTTTTGTGGTGTCTCCACAGTACCCAAGAATAATGTTTTGCAAACTGCTATTCAGTGCAATCTTGCAATTAAATTTTTTTAGTTCTACAGATAAAACTACAAACTTTCCTGCTTATGTGTAATATATAAACCTTGGCTAGGCAGATCAGTCTAGAAAAAGCCTAACAAAATACAGAAATCAGGACAAGAAAATTATTTCCAGTTTTCTAAATATTCACAAAATCTGGAAGAAAAAAGTCCAGTTTTAAATTAGGGGAGCAGGGGTGGCACACCTGGTTCTGTGCTCCAGAGCCACTTCCTGGATGTAAACTGGGATCATATGTGGTGCCAGGATGCAAACAAGGATTGTAGCTATCAGCCACATGTTAGGCAAATGTTTTAAACTTTTATGTTCTTTGGTCCCAAATTTTAAATTTAAAAAGAAAAAAATATTTTTTTTAATTTATCACCAGCATTTCAAAGACCAGACCTAGACGGATTAAGTACCAGATCTGATACTTTATCATATTATAGCAAATGTTTAGCCTGTCCTGACTATTATAAAATTAGAACAGCAAGAGTATTTGCATCAAGTTATAACTGAAGCTGTCACTGTCACTGTCATCCCGTTGCTCAACGATTTGTTCGAGCGGGCACCAGTAACATCTCTCATTGTAAGAATTATTTTTGTTACTGTTTTTGGCATATCCAATACGCCACGGGTAGCTATGACGATTTATTTTGTGCCATGCGTTTAAGATGAATTATCAGATTTATTTCTCTATTTTAACCTTGATAGAATCATGCTTGTTGATATAATCCCTCAAAATCTACTAGCTTGCCTCCACTTTACGATTTTTCTTCTTTTTAGACCAGGACTAAGTTTTCTGTACTTTTAATATAAAACTTTTTTTCTTTTTCTTCAATTTTTATTTTGTTTTCTTATTTAATAGTATCCAGCCATCATTCCAAGATGGCGCCTCCGCAGCCCGAACCAGCTCACCATCTCGCCTTAGACAGCCCTCGGCTCAACACGCCAGGAAGGGAACTCTGTTTTTTAAGATTTGGATGGAGTGGTGTTGGAAGGGCATAAAGGGACTGTCGCAGCACCCTCGGGCATGGAGTTGTGACAGCGGTGTGTGCAGTGGCTCATTCACTACAGGGTGCTGCCCACTGGCCAGTGGGTGACCTGGGTCTTGGCGTGGGTGTTTGACCTGGCACAGACCCTCCTCGATAAGGTCCTGCTCTGCCAGCTGCTCAGTAACCTCAACAACCTCTGTGGCCGCAGACGTCCCAGGTGCTGCCCAGAAATGCAGGCATGTGCATGTTTGTCAGCATGCAGATCGTTACAACATGCTAGCTGACCAAAAGCTTGCTTTCGGTAGACTGGAAACACCCGTAAGGACCACTGGAAGTCGCCCCAAAAGCCTCCGTCCCTCTTGGAGAGCCTGACCAAGCTACCGAGGATATTCTGCCTGCACAGCAGAGCCTGGCAAGCTACCCGTGACATATATAATATGCCAAAAACAGTAACAGTAACACGAGCAGTTGCCATTGGGCTACACTAGAATGTGACTGGGCGAATGAAGACATTACTGGTGCCTGCTCCTGCAATCAATGAACAGGATGACAGTGATGCAGTAGTATCACTGGAGGCCTGGGGTATACCCCAGGAGGCCTGGGGTCTCCTGTTCATTCTCAGAGAGGTAGGCCAGTGATCCAATGTGAAGCCTGAGGATACAGTGCCACTTAAGCCCTGCAAGTGCCAAGAGACTATCTGCACCACCCTGAGGGTCTTCAGGACTTTACCTGGCAGTGTATACCACATGGTGGCAGGGATCAAATGGGGGACTGGGCCACACAAAGCTTGCACCTGAACCTCTGTACAAAATCTCTGTGGCAAAATTTAAAATGCCTGGTTGTTTTTTGTTTTTTTTTTTAAATTTTTTTTATGTCTATGTGTATTGTAGGGAGTGGTGTACTGTTCTGTTTTGTTTACTGTGTGGTATTTTAAGGGCTGATTTGAAAAATATTAACCTTGCTACATAATGTATTTACTGTAAAAATCTATCCCGTTGTGTATATCGAATTCACTTTGTTTTGAATTGTTTTGGGGCCAGATCTGGCAGTGTTCCTTGATGAACACTCCTGGTAGTGCTTGAGGAAAACATGTATCCTGAATTGAACTGTGACAGCTCAAATACAAGGCAAGCCCCTTAACCCCTATACTATCCCTCTCCAGACAAACTCAGGCTCATTTTAAAGATTATAAATTACAAATACGTATTTTTAAAAATTTATGTATTTGAAACAAGAGATTAAATATATGCTTTAGATACTTCTTAAAAGATTTGTTTGTACTAATAAATCTGGCTTTTTTTTTTTTTAGGATCAGAGGAAGAATCCTGCTTCCCAACATCCAACACCTTAATGACATATATTTATAGTAATACAATACCCAAAAAAATCCCCATTGATTATATGCAATCTCCATAAAAAAATAATTATAAAATAATCTTGGAAGTATCTTTTAAAAATGACCTAAAGCGGAGACAGAGTGATAGTACAATAGGACAGTTACCTTGTACAATGCCAACCAGGGTTTGATCCCAGCACCCCATATGATCCCCTGCCAGGAGTAATTCCTGAGTGTAGAAACAGGAATAACACCTGAGCATCACTGAGGTGTGAAACCCCCACCTCAAAAAAAAAAAAAAAAAAAAAAAAAAAAACGAAACCCAATTTTTAAAAGTGCAGTGGCATAAATTAAATAAAAATGACCTAAAGGAAAATATTTCAGTGAAACACGTCTGTAGAAGTTCATTTGGGGGAAGGAACCACAACTGGTCGCTCTGTGCACAGCGGATGCTTCAGGCAGTACTCAGAGGACCACGTGGTGTCAGGGATCAAACATCATGTCTCTTATGTACAAAGCCAACTGAGCTATCTCCCTAGTTTTAAAGTTAATTTTTAGAAGAATGTTTTAGTATCTAAAAATAAATTTTTAGAGTAACATTTTAGTATTTGAAATAAAAGTACCTACTCTTTAAGCTGTACTTGTGTCTACTTCACTTTACAGAGAACCACAGAGACTGAAACAAATCTGAGAGAAATTTTTAACTATTCATGTGTTCAGTAAGTCTCATCTTTGTGAGAAGAAAAATACCTGTGAGAAAATAATACATACTCAAGTTGCATACCTTGGCATCCCAGTCTTTATTAAGATAATATATACATGTCACACATCTTCCATCACCATTTGGATTATCAACATGACGCACATAACCTGTTCCATTGCCGGGATAGCAAGCAACCATGGCCTGTAATAAAATAGTAATGATTAGTAATAATAAAGAGTTCAGAAGTTTATGTATGAATAAAAAAGGGAAAACAGCTTATTAACAAGATCACTGATGTTTGGCTCTTCTGACTTTAAATGCTTTTATAAAAATCAGTATTTTATAGACACGAAGCTATTCCATACTAATATTTATAAAGAATTTAAAAGCAGGCCTGTGAACAATGCAAGGCCTGGTGAATTCTGCTTTAGTGATGGGAAGAACCAGCATCAAAGAATCAGAAAGGAACTCTTGGTTGCCATGAGTCAGATGTTCCTGCCTAACCAACCCACCCCTCCCCAAGTCAAAAGATTGTAAGACTTAGTTTTAAGACCTTTTATAGGGAAAGTCATATTATTCCCCTCATTCTTTTCCCTTTGGTTGTTTGGCAGTGACAGGGAGGAAGAAAAATACACATTTGAATATAGTACTTTTAGACTTGGGTGTGTCTGAGACTACACTTGGAATGTGGGACAATGTCAAGGATTGAACTCATGGCTGTGTGCCTGGCAAGGTAGGTACTCTACCACTGAGCTATGCCCGGTTCCTCAAATGCTGTTTTTAAAAAATTCATAGACAAGTATAGAAAACTGAATAGTAAATAAATTACCCAGTGTTCTATCTTCAGAGCATTTTGTGTGGAAACTTGAGCTGAAGTGACATTTTCTTTATTCTTTGTTTTTAAGGGTTTTTTTTTTAATCTTTCAGTTTTGTTGTTTTATTTTATTTTTTTTTTTTTTTGAGTCACACCCGGCGATGCACAGGGGTTACTCCTGGCTCTTCACTCAGGAATTACTCCTGGCGGTGCTCAGGGGACCATATGGGATGCTGGGATTCGAACCCGGGTCGGCCGCGTGCAAGGCAAAAGCCCGACCCGCTGTGCTATTGCTCCAGCCCCAGTTTTGTTGTTTTAAAATTACATTCTAATAGACATCACACTATTACATCAAAATTAGAATTTGTGGTCATCATTTCATGTCTATTTTTCCTGATTTTAGACTTGAATGACAGATTTAATAACTCAGTAATGGACAGACCCAGAGCTGGAAAGATAGAATAAAGATCTGAATCATAGACTGCAAGTAGGAGCCCCTCATTCGATCCAGGCACCACACTGTCCTCTGAGCATTGCTGGATATAACTCTCAAGCTGGAAATAGCTCCTAAAACTCCCCTAAAACAAACAAAAAAATTCCCCAAGTTCAATTCTTTTGTCATGACTTACTCAAGAAAGTCATATGTAGCAGGCCTTGAATCATGATTGAGACAATCATGATAAATACAATACATATACTATGTGTATATAACAGATGCTAGAGGTTGAACCCAGATTGAACACAGGCTAGTGCTCTATTGCTGATGTATATCTCTGGCTCGAGTGGGCACCAGTAAAGTCTCCATTGTGAGACTTGTTACTGTTTTTGGCATATCAAATACAGGTAGCTTGCCAGGCTCTGCCGTGCAGGCGGGATACTCTCGGTAGCTTGCCTGGCTCTCTGAGAGGGACAGAGGAATCGAACCTAGGTCGGCCAGGTGCAAGGCAAATGCCCTACCCGCTGCGTTATCACTACAGTCCTGGATCTAATTTGAAGAGAATGTTATAGGAATTATTAATGTGGAGTATCAAACATGAGACACCATTTTGTATACAATTTAGGAAAATTTTAAGTATATCAATTTTACCTTTAAACATCAGAAGGGCGAGGAACAGACACAGAATGACTGCACTTATTTGTGATTATAAAGTAACATAATAGGAGACTAACAACTAAGCACAGTAGAGATAAGGGTCAGGAGGATTGCTTCCTGGCTTGGAAGCCAGTCTCACGTGGTGAGGAGAAAGGCAGCTGGGACTGAGAAGGGATCACTAAGTAAATGATGGTTGGAGGGTTCACTCGGGATGGTAGATGTATGCTGAAAGTAGACTGTGGACCAAACATGATGGCTGCGTAGTACCTGTATTACAAACCATTAACACCCAAAGAGAGAGAGTCAGAGGGAATGTGCCTTCCACAGAGGCAGTGGGTGAGAAGGGATGGGTGTGTCAGGAGAGATACTGAGAACACTGGTGGTGGAAAATGGGCACTGGTGGAAGGATGTGTACTTGAACACTGTATAACTGAAACATAAATCATGAAAGTTTGTAACTCTGTAACTGTATCTCACAGTGATTGATTAAAATTAAAAAAAAAAAACCACTGGGAGCGGGTACCAGCTATTCTCAGTGAACAGGGCAAGAGGAGGTTCAATGCAAGGGCCTCGAGGTCAAGTTTATTTTTGTCTTGGGGCCACATACATTGTGCTCAAGGCTTACTCCAGGCTCTATATTCAAGAGATCAAAACTGGCAGGGCTTGGGGACCATATGCTGTGCCAGCAACTGAACCCTGATTGGCTGCATGCAAGGGTACCCTACCCACTGTTGTATTTCTCTATCTCCAAAACTTAAAGTATATTAGTTTTTAAATTTTATTTGGAGGAAGAACCAAACATATGTAATTTTTTTAAATCCTGAAAAAAATCAGGCAAGAGATGTAGTTCAGTGGCAGAGTATGAGATCCCTAGCCCTACCAAAAAAATAATAATAATTAATCTTGAAAACTACATCTTGAAAATTTTGTCCTGATTTACAGAGACTGAGGAGATAGTTGAGGCATTTTTCTATGATCCCCCCTCTTCCCTTTGTTGTTGTTCTTGCTGCAATGAAAATGGAGAGGTTTGCACATACTTGGCGGCAGTGCTTGCCCAATAGTTGTGCTGTTAACAAAGAATAATAGTTATTTGGGTTACAGCAAAAGTTGCACTTTGTTGTAATGCTGGAGAATACCAAAGAGCAGTGCCACCAGAATCACACTCTGTACAGCATGCCTGCAAAATAGGTCCTCTACGTCAGAGCAAACTTCTGGTCCTGAGATCAAAATCTGAAGATAACCGTTGAACACTTGGTTCCAACTCTACCAGATCAAACACTTGACCTATATAGTAACAGGGAACAATAAATTTTGCTTTTGGCCTTCTTAACCATTGCAGTTTTTTTTTCATTTGTTTCATCAGTTGTATGTGAGGCACACCTGTTACCAATAATTTCCAGAAGTTCTAGATCAAAGAGGTAGTAGAACATAAGACTGAAAGCAAAGATTTGGAATTAGAGAGCTCAGGCTTCTAATCTTCATTTTATCACATACTGTCTGTGAGACTGTGGGCAATTTCTTTAACTCTACTTGCTCATCTACAGAATAGTTTGATCCCTGCATCAAAGGGTTGATGAGGAATACATGTGATAATGTATATAAATTACTGTTTCACCTAAAACTGGATGAACAATTACTAAAAGCTATGTATCACTGATTCCTGAATCAATTTTTATACCTGATCTGTTTTAAATTTTCATGTTAATACATTCTACCCAGTATTTCCACATTGCTACTTACACAGCTCCCTATTTGAGCTCAAATTCTGCATTTCTGAACATCACCTTGTCCTGCTTCTTTCCATACCTCCCTTCTTAAACCAAAAAACTACCATACTAGAAATCACAATTTAATAATGTGTCCTCAGGCTAGGGAGACAGTTCAAGTGGTAGAGTATATGCTTAATATGTTTGAGGCCCTGAATTTAATCCCCAACACTGCATGGCCTCTATCCATAATACTTGTGTTTGGTAGAACCCCTAAACACCACTGGTTGTTTAGTTATGTCTCTCTACAAATTCCAAGATTGGTAATTTCCCTGAGCCAAATTTGCAGTCCAAACTGGTCAACCATTCCCAGTCACCCAATCCTCCCACCCACCTCCACTCGGTATGACACCTACTGGGGGCTGGGGAGCGGGGGATCAAGAGAGAGGTGTGTTCTAAGCAATGTTAAATATCCCTGAATCCTAGGACAAGACTTTTTTCTTGTTAGCTAATCAGTCATTAAGGACTGCTAATGTCCTGCAGCCTGTCAGTGAAGTTTTTCTCTTCCTGGTGGATAAGAGCTGGACTCCTTCAGTTCCAGATATTCATTTGGAATATCCTCTTCATTGGTTTCAAGACCTTAAATCTTTTATTTTATTTATTGTTTTTTTGACCACACCCAGCAGCAGTCAGGGATTACTCTTGGCTTTGTGCCCAGGGATCACTCCTGACAGGCTTAGAGAACCCTGCCAGGAATCAAACATGATCAGTCACATGCAAGACAAGTGGCCCATACATTTGGGGTCACATTCAGCTGTGCTCAGGGATCACTGCTGGTGGGCTTGGGGGACCACAGAGGGTGCCAGAGATCAAACCTGGAATGGCGACGTGCAAGGTAAGCTCCCTATTTGCTATACTATCTTTCCAGACCAAGACCTGTAATTTTCTTAAACCTGCCTCCTCCCTTTTCTCATCTCATTCTCCCTTGTGGCTTCACTTCTCCACTTCCATGGCACTCTACCCTTTTTCTTAAATTTTAACAGACATGCAAATCTCTGGGCATCTTACTGGAGTTCATATTCTGGCTTAGTATGAATACTTATAGAGGGCCATAAGAGTCTACATTCCTTCCAACAAATCAATTCTATTTGGGTAAAACTTTAAAACAGTAGAATCTAAATTCCATCTTGTCTCACTTCTGTGACTGTTTACTCTAAACCTATACCTCTAGATGTGCAGGAAAATGTAGGAAGAACCCTCCATGACATTGAAGCAAAAAGCATCTGTAAGGATGAAACTCCACTGACCAAGCAAGTGGAAACAAACATAAACACATGGGACTACATTAAACTAAGAAGCTTCTACACCTCAAATGAAACAGTGACCAAAATACAAAGATCCCATGGAATGGGAAAGAATATTTATCCAATACCCATCTGATAAGGGGCTAATATCTACAATATATAAGACACTAGTAGAATTGTACAAGATAAAAACTTCCAACCCCATCAAAAAATGGAGAAAAGAAATGAACAGAAGCTTCATGAAAAAAGAAATACAGTGGGGGACTGGAATCATAACACAGTGAGTAGGGCATTTGCCTTGCATACGGCCAACCCAGGTTTAATTCCCAGCATCCCATATAGTCCTCCGAGCACCGTCAGGAGTAATTCCTGAGTGCAGAGCCAGGAGTAATGCCTGTGCATCGCCAGGTATGACCCAAAAAGCAAAAAAAAAAAAAAAAAAAAATACAAATGGCCAAAAGGCACATGAAAAAATGCTCTACATCTTTAATCATCAGAGAGATGCAAATCGAAACAACAATGAGATATCATCTCATACCACAGAGACTAGCATACATCAAAAAAGAACAAGAACAACCAGTGCCTGCACGGATGTGGGGAGAAAGGGACTCTCTTTAATTGTTGGTGGGAATGCTGACTGGTCCAGTCTTTTTGAAAAACAATATGGGCATTCCTTAAAAAACTAGAAATTGAACTTCCATATAACCCCACAATACCACTTCTAAAAATATGTCCCAAGGGTGCAAAAAAACACAGTAGAAATGACATCTGCACCTGTATGTTCATTGCAGCACTGTTCACAATAGCCAGAATCTGGAAACAACACGAGCACCCGAGAGCAGACAACTGGTTAAAGAAATTTTAGTACATCTACAAAATGGAATACTATACAGCGGTTAGGAAAGATGAAGTCATGAAATTTGCTTCTAAGTGAATGGTCATGGAGAGTATCATGCTAAGTAAAATGAGTCAGAAAGAGAGAGAGAGAGACAGATATAGAATGACTGCACTCATTTGTGGAATATAAAATATCATAATATGAGACTAATACCGAAGGAGAGTACAGACAGGGCCAAGAAGATTGCTCCACATCTGGAAGCCTGCCTTATGAGCTGGGGCTTTGAAGGCAGCTGGGATAGAAAAGGAATCACTAGTCAATGATGGTTGGAAGGATCACTCAGGATGGGAGATGTGTGCTGAAAGTAGATAAAGGACCAAATATAATGGCCTCTCACTGTATTGCAAACCATAATGCCCATAAGCAGAGAAAGATTAAGAGAGAAACTATCTACCACTGGGACGGGGGAAGACTGCAAATAGGAGGGGGAGAAGGGGTAGGGATACTGGGGACACTGGTGGTAGAAAATGTACACTGGTGGAGGGATGGGTATTCGATTACTGAAACTTAAACTTGAAAGTTTTGTAAGTGTAGCTCACGGTGATTCAATAAAAATAAATAATTAAATAATAAACCTGAATCTTTAACTCCCATATATTCAACATCTGCCACTCTTTATAGCTGTTCCCTCCCTCAAAACATAACATACCTGTCTTCCTTTCCTTTCTGGTCACTGTGATGACTAGAAGTCAAAACACTTTGTTGTGGTACACACACAATTTTGGTTGTCATCTGCCAGAGATAGGAACTTATTATGACACTGAGCTCCTAGGACTGAATTTGAGGCTTCATGCCTGCAAGCCAAGTGCCCTACCATATTCTCTTCCATTCTAATGAGAGAGACAGAGACAGAGAAAGACAGAGACACACAGAAAGACAGAGACTGAGAAAGACACAGACACACAGAGACAGAGCGAGAGCGAGAGAGAGAGAGAGAGAGAGAGAGAGAGAGAGAGAGAGAGAGAGAGAGAGAGAGAGAGAGAGAGAGAGAGAGAGAGAGAGAGAGAATGCCCTGCCACAGAGTCGGGGTGGGGTGGAGGGGACGGGGTGGGAGTAGTGAGAGGGATGCTGGGACCATTGGTGGTGGAAAATGGGCACTGGTGGAGGCATGGGTAATCGATCATTGTATGGCTGAAATGTAAGCACGGAAGGTTCTAAGTCTGTAACTGTATCTCATGGTGATTCACTAATAAAAAATTTAAAAAATAAATAAAATAAAATTTCCACTGTAGCACTCTCGTCCCGTTGTTCATCAATTTGCTCGAGCAGGCACCTTTCTCTGTTAGATAACACTCAATCTTTTCAGCAGTCTTGGCTCATAATCTTCACTTACCATTCATATTCAACTCAATGCTTTCTGATTTTTGCTTTCATAACTTTGGTGAAATTACCCTGCACAAATAATTAAGCTTTCCTCCCTATAATGAAAAATAAATAACTTTTAGTTATAATCAGAATTACTCCTTTACAAGGTCTCAACACTATTCATCTTGCACTTATACCTCTAATTTTTCATGGGTTTCTAACACGAACTTTGTTCTGTTTTTTCCCTTTCTTTCAACATATTTCCCTCCTCTTTCTCTACCAATGCATATTTTTGGTCATCTATGTGTCTCCTCCCCACCGAAAAACTCTACCAGTGCTATATATACATATATATGTATATACATATGTATATATATATACATATCTCTGGGATATTAATTCCTCATCAGGGTTTTTTTCACAATCTGTGGGCTGTCTTTGTATCTTAGTCATTTTTTTCTTTTGAGGTGCAGAAGCTTATTAGTTTAATGTAGTCCCATTTGTCTATCTTTGCTTCCACTTACTTGGTCAGTGGTGTTTCATCAAGATGCTTTTAGCTTTAATGTCATGGAGGGGTCTTCCTATGTTTTCTTCCATGTATCTATGGATTCAAGTCTGATACTGCGATCTTTAATCCATTTTGATCTGACTTTTGTGCTTGGTGCCAGAAAGAGGTCTGACTTCATTTTTTGCATGTATCTGTCCAGTTTTCCCAGCACCACCTGTTAAAGAGGCTTTCCTTGCTCCACGTCATATTTCTTGCTCCTTTATCAAAGATTAGGTAATCATATACTTGAGGGTCTGGGTCAGGATATTCAACTCTTGATCTATTCAACTGATCTGTAGTTTTGTCTTTATTCCAATATCATGCTGTTTTGATTACCACTTCTTTGTTGTACTTGAAGTTGGGGAAAGTTATGTCTCCCATCTTCTTTATCCTATTAGCTATTTGTGGAAGGTTACCGTTCTGTATGAATCTGAAAAATGTCATGTGTATTCTTATGGGGACCGCACTTAATCTGTATAATGCTTTGGGGAATATTGCCATTTTGACAAATGTTAATCCCCCCAATCCTGAGTAGGGGATGTGTTTCTATTTCCTCGTGTCCTCTTTTCTTTTTTTTTATGAATTTAATTTTAATAACATGTAAATTTCTATTACTTAAAAAGGTAAGATCAGGGGCTGAAGAAATAATACACATTTATTTGTATTGTGTACACATTATATTATTTGAAGAAAAATATTTGCCTTGCAGGCAATCAACCTGGGTTTGACCCCTGGCACCTCATATGGTCTGCCAAGTTCACCAAGAGTGATTCCTGAGCACAGAGCTAGGAGTAAAACCTGAGCACTGCTGGGTGTGGCTCTCAAACAAAATAATAAGTAAATAAATATCCATAGCAACCTGGAAAACAATTTTTTAGTGAATATATGACAGAAGTGGTTGCTCTGCCAGAAAATGTTCTCACATCTCAGAACATCCCACAGTGACTTGGTCTTCCAAAATCACTTCCTATCTTTGTAACTAACTTCAAGTTCAGAATCTGAGAAATCTGACATTCTCTGGTTGAAGCTATGGGCACCTTTTGTGCCTCTTGTCTCTATCATAGCACTTTTACAATTACACAATAGAGTTATTACTGAATTGCACAAAGGATGATTCTTATCCTTTATCTTTCCAAATGGTTCAAGGTAAAGCCTCAACTTCTCTTGGACAGATGGTCAAAGGAGCACCCAGATCGCTTCCTTTTCCAGGCATCTCAGGACAGAAGAATGGACGCAATGGCTCCAAACAGGAGACCTGACTGAATGAACAGATAAGGATATTACTCCTGACATCAAAAAAACTGATTTCTTCCATTTCAACATCTAGAAAAATCCCAACATGGATTAGGTCAGGACTTGCAGAAACACTGATGTCTCGGTTAGAACTGGTGTAGGTTTCTCCATTCTTGGTGATGGTCCAGAAGCCACACTCTGAAGAAAGTCTCTTTCTGTTTCTGTTTACTGAACTCTCGCACACCCCCAGAGACCAACCCTTCCCCTTTCCGACTTCTACCTCCCAGTACGGCAGCCAGTAGAAAAAGATGCTGTACCCAGGACGCAGGGCAAGCAGGTAAACCTCTGGGGATTTTTCATCCCTGTTTGATGGATCTTCACACACCGGACACTTTTTAGGTCATCAGAAAGGACAAGAAGGGAGTTGGCGGAAGCTGCATCCAGCTTCAGGTCCTTTGGGGAATTTGGGAGTTCACTTCTCTTGATGTGCAATTTTCTCTCCAGAAAGGGACCATGTTGTTTGACGAGAACCGATAACATTGTAATTTGCCTTTCCTCAATTGCTGGTCCCCCATTTAATGTTCTACAGAAGGGGCAGGGTATTGCACCGTCCACATTAGCCTCACATTTATTCCAACAAGCAGAGCAAAATGTGTGTCCGCAGACGGTAGAAAGGGGATTGGAAAATATTTCCAAACAAATGGAACAAGTTGCCTGTTTCTGCAGACGATGGGCCATAATGTCTGAAAGTCAGTCCTTGATAACTAACTGAGATGAAAATGGTCCTTGGCTGGCTTCTGGAAATAATCACAAACCTTCAGCATACAGTCTGCTCTTCGGTAATCAAGATGCACCTTGTCAAGGCTTTCAGGTGAATGAAGTTTTTTGTCCTTTGACCTCAACTTGATTCTCTGAGAACTGAAGTCAACCAGGTCTTTCTTAGTATAGTCTAGAAATGTAGTTTTCACCCCTAGCATATGTTCCTTGCTGCTTCCTCTTCAGCTCAAGAAGCAAACCCAGAGGTCCAGAACTTAGTGGGATGTTGAGAAGAAAAGGACTCACTTGGTCTTTCAAGGCTGGATTCTGCAACTGTGTGTGATAGCTGGCTCTTTTATTTCTTTAAGTAATGTTGTATACTTTCCTTTGTATAGGTCCTTCACCTCTTTAGTAAGGCAGATTCTGAGTACTTGATTTTCTGAGGTATGATTGTGAATGGTATTGTTTTTCTAGTATTTCTTTCTTCCCTTTCATTATTTGTACATATGAGAGCCATGGACAAGACAAGTTTGCCCACTCTCCCTGCTGCTATCCAATACTGGAAGTACTTGCCATAGCAGTTAAGCAATAAAAAGATACCAATGGCATCCAGGTAGGACAGGAAGAAGACAAGCTTTTACTATTTGCAGATGACATGATACTATACTTAGAAAATCTGAAAGAACATACAAAAAAGCTTGAAACAATAGATTTGTATAGTAAAGTGACAGAATTTTTGGTCAACCTGGACAGGCACCACCAGGACCATATCTGGAGGTACTTGGTGGTCTCCAGAGCATAACCCAGTGGTGCTGGGAGAACACATGGTACTGGGAATTGAATCAGGCACCTTACCCACTACATCATCTCTGTGGTCCCATGTAAATAAGATTTCAATGGAATGAATCAAGCCTAATCAATCATGTATTGTCAATTGCTCTTTTCAAAATACAGTGTTAGAATTAAGAAAACTACAATGGAGATATAGTAACTAAAGTATTTCCTATTCAGCCTTTTGTGAAAAGTCTGTTAATTTCTACTCTATATCATAAGGATGACTTTTTTACTTCTCTTTATGTCCCCAGCACAGATCTAACAAAAAGTACACAAAAACATTTGACTTTAAGAATTAGAATGCTGGTAGGAAGACTTCCTAGAGTACATAAGGTGGTAACTGAGAGGAGTGTTAACAAAATCGATGTAGAGTGGCCAGCTCTAAAAAGAGAGAGTGGCCAAAAAAGATATCTTTCATCACTTAGTGAAATTCAAAAGGCTGAGATGAGATAGGTGAAACAGATCAAAGTAGGTTTTGAAGAAACTGGTAAGTTTTTTTCAAGTAAAGCTGTCTTCTGAAAGAGTTTCTAGGTAACCCTGTTTCACAAAGATGCATATGCTTCTACTAGCATCTGAATTAGCAAATGCCACTCAAATAGATAGCAATGAGATTTAATATTTCTAGAATCCTTGTAGTCACATTATTTTCTTCTCCAAATGACAAGAAACCAGATGCTTACAACTATTATGTTTTTTTTTTTTTAAATGTGGGACTCGGTACTATACCAGAATCCGTGATAACATAGGGCCCCTTGGGGCCTCCAGGAACTGCCAGTTAATTTCCCCTTTCATGGTGCACTGGACTCATATCTCCGTCTCCTGTACTGAACTCTTACAAGGACAGGATGGCTACACAAACCACACTAGGCAAATGGTCCACTAGCCTATTCCAATCAAAATACTCCCAAACTCACAAAAATAATGGAAAACACAAGAATCTGTACATACCTAATTTAAAAGGACATGTCCCTGAAGCTGCACTAGAGGCCCCACACAAGTCACACAGGAGCATGGAAGAGGAAGGTAATATCCTTGAAGAGGAAAGAGGAGACAACCATCGACTTAACTCATCCAGAGCCCTCCCTGGCAGAAGGGGACACTGAAGTCAACTGCAGGGCTCCACCTCCATACTACTACAGCAACATGGGGAAACGGCACAGACCCCCACCATGAGGAATGAATGAAGAAAAGGTCCTAAAGCCTCAACAGGGAATACCCAAATAAACAATCTCTCTGATAAAGAATTCAGAGATGAAATGGTGAGGACACTCAATGAGATCAAAGAAACAGTGGAGTAGACATCCACTAAAATACAGGAGGACATGAAAGAAACAGTGGAATGAACAGGAAGAAATGAGCGCAGAAATAAAAAAGCTACAAACAGAAGTATCACTAATAATAAATTTGGTAGATGAAATTTAAAACTCAGTGGGTGCCCTCAAAAGTAGAATGACACAAGCCAAAGACAGAATCAGTGAGCTTCCAGATGAGCTGCAGAAAGACAGAGGCAGCAACAGAAGATGGAAAAAGATTTCAAAATAGCTCAACAGCAAATTGACTTATGGGATGAATTCAAGAGGAACAACATAAGAATCATCATAGTACCAGAAGGATGGGAGGCAACTCCAGTGAGGAAGTAACAGTTAAAGTCATCATTGCTGACAAGATCCCACAGCTGGAGAATGCAGACATCCAGATCCAAGAAGCCCAAAGGGTACCAGATAAAAGAGACCCTAATAAAAAGACTCCAAGACACACCATAACCAGAACTACGAGTACCACAGATAGAGACACAATCCTGCAAGCTACAAGGTCAAAAAAGGAAATTGCATACAAAGGAGCATCCTTTAGATTTACAGCAGACTTATCAGACGAAACCATCCAGGCCTGAAGACAGCGGTGGGATATAGTGAAAAATCTCAATGAAATGAATGCCTCACCAAGAATATCTATCCTGGTGGCTAGATTCACTCTGACTAAAAGGAACAATACATTACTTTACGGATAAACAATAGCTCAGGAGCTTCACAGATCCAAACCAACCTTAAAAGAATGACTGAAGGGGCTACTGTAAGACAAGGCAACACCTACAAACACAACACACTCTTACAGAAAGATGGCATAAAACCCCATAACAATCATTTCTCTCAATGTCAATGGTCTAAATGCACCAATTAAGAGACACCGAGTGGCAAAATGGATCAAAAAGCTGAATCCAACATTCTGCTGCCTACAAGAAATTCATCTGAATAGTCGTAGCAAACACAGACTCAAAGTCAAAGGACAGAAAACAATTCTTCAAGCAAACAACTCCTCCAAAAATGCTGGAGCGGCCATACTAGTTGCCAACAACAAAAATTTCAGGGTGAAAAATATTAGAAAGGATACCAAAGGCCATTTCTTAATAATCAAGAGATATGTCCATCAGGAAGAAATTACGCTCTGAAACATATACGCATATACGCACCTAAAAATGGGTGAGCAAAATACTTAAAACAATTGTTAATAGACTTCTCTGAGGACATTGGTAGCAACACAATAATGGTTGGAGACTTCAACACCGCCTTGTCACCTCTCAATAGATCAAAGAGATTAATGTACTCGCCCTGAAGGAAGAAATGGAAGAGAGAGGGATAGTATATATATAAGGGCTTTTCATCCCCCAACAGCCAGATATACACACTTCTCCAATGCACATGAAACATTTTCCAAGCCAGACCACACACTGGGCCAAAAAACATACCTCAATAAAATCTGAATCAGAAATGAAAAAAGGGGGCATCACAACAGAAACCACAGAAATTCAAAAGATCATCAGAGATTACTTTGAGAGTCTGTATGCCACGAAGCAAGAGAACCTAGAAGAAATGGATAAATTCCTAGGTTCCTATAACTTACCAAAGTGGAACTGTATGTAGCACTGTAGCACTGCTGTCCTGTTGTTCATTGATTTGCTTGAGCGGGCACCAGTAAAGTCTCCATTGTGAGACTTGTTACTGTTTTTGGCATATCGAATACACTACGGATACCTTGCCAGGCTCTGCCGTGAGGGCGAGATAGTCTCGGTAGCTTGCTGGGCTCTCCAAGAGGGACGGGGGAATCGAACCCGGTTCAGCCATGTCCAAGGCAAACGTCTTAACCACTGTGCTACTGCTCCAGTAAGGTAGAACTAAGATTTGGAATACCAGAATAGACCATCGCTATCAAGGAAATTAAAATGGTAGCTAAAAGTCTCCCCAGAAACAAAAGCCCAAGTCCAGATAGATTCACTAGTGAATTCTTCCAAACCTTTAAAGAGGACCTACTGCCAGTCCTTTTCAAGCTTTCCTAGGAAACAGAAGAAACAGGAACACTCCCTAACAGTTTCTATGAGGCACACATCACCGATACCAAAAGCAAAAAAAAAAAAAAAAAAAAGAGAGAGAGAGAAAATTATAGGCCAATATCTCTGATGAACACAGATGCAAAGATCCTCAACAAAATATTAGTATCCAACATCTCATCGAAAGGATCATACGCCATGACCAAGTGGGATTCATCCTGGGGATGCAAGGATGGTTTAACATTCACAAGTCTGTAGCACTGTCACTGCAGCACTATCATCCTGTTGTTGACTGATTTGTCGACGGGCACCAGTAAGGTCTCCATTGTGAGACTTGTTACTGTTTTTGGCATATCAAATATGCCATAGGTAGCTTGCCAGGCTCTGCCGTGCGGACAGGATACTCTCAGTAGCTTGCCGAGCTCTCTGAGTGGGACGGAGGAATCGAACCCGGGTTGACCGCATGCAAGGCAAATACTCTACCCACTGTGGTATCGCTATAATTAATCATACCAACAAAAAAAAAGATAAAAACTATATGATCATATCATAAGTGCAGAAAAGGTATTGGATGAGATCCAGCACAAGTTTATGATGAAAACACTAAACAAAATGGGAATTGAAGGAACTTGCCTCAATATAGTCAAAGCCATCTACCACAAGCCCATGGCAAGCATTATTCTCAATAGGGAAAAAACTCTAAGATTGGGAACAAGACAAGGATGCCCACTCTCAACCTTTCTACTCAATGTAATACCGAAAGTACTTACCATAGATGTTATGAAAGAAAAAAATACTAAGGACATCCAGACAGGAAAGTTGGTAAGTCAAGCTCTCACTATTTGCAGATGACATGACGCTATACTTAGAGAACTCTAAAGCCTCTTCCAAGAAGCTCCTAGAAACAATAGATTTGTATAGCAGAGTGGCAGGCTACAAAATCAATACCTGGAAGTCCATGGTTTTCTTATATGCAAATAATGAAAGAGAAGAAAGTGATATGAAAATAACACTCCTATTCACAATCATGACTCAGAAAATCAAGTACCTTGGAATCAGTTTAACTGAAGAAATAAAGAATGTGTACAAAGAAAACTAAAAAACACTACTTCAAGAAAAGAAGATAAGGGAATGGAGACACATCCCTTGCTCATGGATTTGGAGAATTAACATTGTCAAAATGGCAATACTCCCCAAAGCATTATACAGATACAATGTGGACCCTATAGAAATACCCATGACATTTTTCAAAGAAATTGGTAAAATACTCCTGAAATTCATATGGAACGATAAAGCCCCATGAATAGCTAAAGCAATTCTTGGAAAAAAGAGGATGGGAGGCATCACCTTCCCCAACTTCAACTGGACTACAAAGCGACAGTCATTAAAACAGCACGTTTTGGAGTAACGACAGACCCGCAGACCAGTGGAATAGTGCTGATTATCCTTACACACATCCTCAAATTGGTGATCATTTAATCTTTGACAAAGGAGCAAGAAATATGACATGGAGCAAGGAAAGCCTCTTTAACAAAGTGGTGGTACAAAAACTAGACAGCTACATGCAAAAAAATGGGCTCAGACCTCTAACACCATGCACAAAAGTCAGATCAGAACAGATGAAAACCTTAACAGCAGACCGGAACCCTTAGGCCATAGAAGAAAAGACAGGCAAAACCCTCCACAATACTGAAGCTAAAGGAATCTTCAAAGATGAAACACCACTGATCAAGCAAGTAGAAGCAAAGACAAACAAATGGGACTTTACTAAGCCAAGAAGCTTCTACACCTCAAACAAAACAGTGACCAAGATACAAAGACAGCCTTCAGAATGGGAAAGGTTATTCATCCAAAACCCTTCTGATAAGGGGTTAATATCAAAGATATACAAGGCACAGGTTGAACTCTACAAGAAAAAAATCCAAGCCCATCAGAAAATGGAGCGATGAAATGAACAGAAACTTTCTCAAAAAAGAAATTCAAATGGCCAAAAGGCACATGAAAAAAATGTTCTTCTTCAGAAATCAATTATAATTCAACTATCACATTTCAGCTCAAGATGACCTTATCAAAATGGAAATCAAAATGAGATATTACTGTACAAAAATGAATATGGCATTATTCAAAGGCCTGGAAATGATCACTTTTGGCAGACAGTGAGAAGGAACTCTCATTCACTGTTAGTGGGAATGCCACTGGCTCAGCAGTCTTAAAATTTTCTCAAAAAAGAAAAGAACTCCCACATGACCTAGTAATTTCACTCCTGGCATCTACTCTCAAAACACAAAAACTAAAAGACATACGTCTTTGATGCACACCTATGCTCATTGCAGCACTTAATACAATACCAGGATGCAGAAACAACCAAATGTCCAATAATGGATGACTGGATAAAGAAATTTTAGTATGTATTTAAGCAGCTAAAAGAAAAGATAACATCATGCAATTCACTACAATATGGGCAGGGCATTATATTAAGCAAATAAATCAAAGGGAGGGGAACTATTAGTAACTGTGGAATATGTGTAGACAAGAGACTAGGCAGTACCTAACAATGACAAATAGACATCACTGGAATGCTAAATCACTTACCAAGTATTGAGGGAAGGGGGTGGGTGGGAAAGAAGACCAGACTAGAGGTGACACAGAGACAGCAGTGAAGGGTAGTGGGCACTTTGGTGGGGGAGTGCAGCTATTTTGTGTATCAATGCTATGAATTTTAACACTACTATAACTAATATTTTTTTAAAAATAAAGATACTAGGACAAACAAATCTCAAAAGAGATCACCAAACTGCAAAAGATTTCTCTGTAGACCCACGCATGGCTGAGATGTCCAGGGCACCTGGAGACAGATGGACTCTGGCCTGGCCCATTCAAACAGAGCTCTGGCAGCCACTTGCTTTCATGCTCCAAAATCACTGCCATGCCTCTGGCCGGCCTCCACTCTCTTGAGACCAAGCCTCACCCTGAAATTAATCTGCTGTAAAATTCGGGCATGTGAGTTTTGTGACTGAAATCTCCAGGCTTTAGCGTAGCAGAGTTGGGTTACCTTCCCCCTCTTACCAACCTCACTCACTTGCTCCCTGTACTTCCAGAAGCTCTGGCAGTCACACACACAAACCCCCAAACTGCAACTTAGTTAAAAACTGAACTACAGCTGTACCACCTGTTAAAAATTCTAGATTCCTGAAGCATGAAGCCAGCCGAACTTGCAGCTGTGCAACATCTCAAACTTTTACCACACAAATAGTAGCACACCAGATTGGATGGGATGTAATGTAGGAGGCAATCAATCTAAATTAACAAAACAAACACAGAAGGCAACCTGTAACAATATCTTAGTAATCTCTTATACCAGGACCTAAAGTCTCCCATGGTGAGACAGAATAATTTACACAAATTTTCTTCTAAGGAAACAATTTTTATCATTCTGCTAGCAAATTATTGCTAATAAGCAATATAAAATAAATTACTGATGACCTGCTGTGAGGGTAGGCTTAAGAGGTGGTTAGGAAAATTGAAGACAATGGTGGAGGAAAGGTGTAATGATGGGATTGGTGTTGGAATATTAAATGCCTGTAATAGAGTATCAATAACTTTGTAAACCACAGTGTTTATATAAAGTGTAGGGGGGAAATTTACGTATGTAGGCCTTACCTATTCAATATAAACTCCAAAATACATTAACACAGAATTGCTTTAAAAGTTTTAGTAATGACAGGTGAGACATAATTATTAGCATAATGAGATCCAAGTATAAAGTAAAACTTAATGTAATATACTTTAGATTCCAGAGTTGAAAATGTATATATGTGAATGAGAATAGGCATTTTACTATATTAAATGGTTTTAATTTTCTTATTTACATGGATCAAAATCACATAGTAATCACAACCTGGCTCTTACTGATTTATTTCCTAATTATCTATTTGGCATCCCATATGGCTCCCTGAGCACACCTGAAGTGGTCTCTGCATGCAAAGCTAAGAGTAACCCCTGAGCACTGCCAAATGTGGCCCAAAAAGAGATGCTTCAGATCTAACAATTCCAGGAAGTATTTGAATGTAAAAATACAAACAAAACACAATCAATATTTATACCAGCTTCATTTTGTTAGTCAGGACACCCCACTCTTGTCTCATATACACGTACAATCATGGATATATGGTTATCCCTAATGCTTTCATTATTACTACTAATAGTGGCAGAGTCTCTTGCCCCCGCGCCTGGCTATCTTCACTGGGGCCCCTCAGAGGGGGTGGGTTGAGTTTCCCTCCCCACCCCAAGCAGAGCCCCCGCAGTCAAGGACCTCTGGAACCCAGCCATAGCCATGCTCAAGGCCCCTCTCCACATGTTCAGACAAGCCTCAGACACGAAGGAATCAGCAAAGGAACCCAGGTGTGGGACCTGGGGCTGAGATCTCCAAGCCCGCTTGGATCGGGACCGGGCCTCTTCCACCCAGGCCCCCCATTTTCCAGTAGCTAGGCTGTCACACCCAGAAACTGCCCCCAGGGCCGTGTAATCCCACCAACAGCCAACATCCAGAGACTATAAAACCAAGCTCCCAGAAGCGCATGGACTCGACATTTTATAGTCTGATTCTCCCCTTTGGAGAACCTGGCAAGCTACCAAGAGTTTCCTGCCCACATGGGAGAGCTCGGAAAGCTCCGTGTTCCATATTTCAAAACCAGTAACATGATGGGTCTCATTCCCTGACCCTGAAAGAGCCTCCATACGGCACCGTTGGGATGGACAAGTAAAAAGAGGCTTCTAAAATCTCAGGGCTTGGGCGAATGAAGATGGTACTGAGACCGCTCGAGAAAATCGACGATCAACGGGACAATGATGACTTATAGTGGCCACCCGAAGTAGTGCTCAAAGATCCAACTCCTTGTGATGCTCAAAGCCTTAAAGTGCTAGGAACATTCAAGGTCACACCAGGAGTGCTGGGAGTACAGCACAGCCAGGAATCTCTTGCATGTGAGTATGTGCTCCATCCCTTGCAGTTATCTCCCCAGCCTATATTTTAAAAAATTTAACTACTCTTACTGAAGAAATGGACTGGAGCGATAGCACAGCGGGTAGGGCGTCTGTCTTGCACCCTGCCAAGCCTGGTTCAATTCCTCTTTCCCTCTTGGAGAGTTTGGCAAGCTACCGAGAGTATCCTGCCTGCATGGCAGAGCCTGGCAAACTCCCTGTGGCGTATTCGATATGCCAAAAACAGTAACAAGTCATCTCACAATGGAGACATTACTGGTGCCCACTCGAGCAAACTGATGAACAACAATGGGACAACAGTGCTACTGAAGAAATGTCATTTGCAACTGAAAAATCAAAAGCAAAATACATATGAACACATGAAACAGGAACTGGACAGTGTGAAGTGGAAGAGGAAAAAAGAATCAAACTCTAGCTTTAATCACTAGTTATAAAGGTTCTTGTTCTTTTACTGTAAAGCTGCATATCTAGAATTCTAAAGCAAGGATTAACCTAAGAGATATGCTTGGAAATATGCCTTCCAGGGAAAAACAATCTCACTAAAGACATGGTTTCCATTTTTGACATATCAGTTAACTTTGTTTTGTTCTATAGTAGATTATGTAAGACAGCCTCATTTCAGAAACTGTACATACATATTGCACAAGTTTATAATTAAAATACTCCTTTATGTGCAACTCTAAACTAAACTATCTTCGTGTAAAAAAATCTTCAAAACCTAGTTCTAAAGACATTGGGTAATAACAATTGGCCAAAAAAGAAATTTTATCTTACCATAAATAAGAAATGTCTTAAAAGCCTTTTTGTTCTTCAGAATTCTTATAAAAAGATGAAGGCATGCGGGGGCCAAAAAATTAATCCAGCTCAGGAAAGGTACTTGCCTTGCATATTATCAACCTGGGTTCGTAGCCCAGCACCCCATACAGTTCTCTGGCCCACCAGGAGTGATCCCTGAGGGCAGAGCCAATAGTAACATCTGAGCACTGCCAGGTGTGGCACCCGGACAAACAAACAAAAGGATGAAGTCATGAAGTTCCCTGCTACATGGATGGATCTGGAGAGTATCATGTTGAAGGAAGTCAGTTTGAGGGAGTGGGACAGACACAGAATATATCTGTTATATGCAAGATAAAAAGAAGCACAGTAGGAGAATAGCATATGCACAAAGATAATAGAAATAAAGAACATGAAAATGGTCTTCAGTAGAAAACTTGCCCCTGGGGTGAGGAGTTGGGGGGATAGGTCAGGGAAGGGAACAGTAAGACAATGGTGGTGAAGAAAAGTGACTGCTACACAGTAGAGCTTGGTTGTAACAGAGAAATGGGAAATTGGTGGAGAGAAGTGGGCATTGGTAAAGGAATTGGTGCTGAAACGTTGTACAACTAAAACTTAACCATGAATAAGTTTGTAATTTACTTATGTAACTTTGTAATTTACAATGATTTAATTAAAAAAATTCTTCTAGCAGGGGTTTCTTGATAAAATGTATATTTTAACAGAAGTAAACTGTATACATTTTGTCACCCTCAATGCACCAACCTAACTCCTCAAACCGATGTGTGAAGCCCGGCGGCACCCCCCACCCAAAGGGAAGCTCCACCTCCCAAAACATCTCTCCCAGGACCTGCCCTCCCCTGTCAGCCATGGATCCCAATGCGCTGATCTAACTTCTCAAACCAGACATTCCAACTGCAGAGGCCAAAACGTACAACAACACACAGGGAAAAACTAGAAAATGCAAAGGTCACAATGCACAATGGTTGAACAGCACAGAAACTCAGGCTTTGTGAGTGAAGTCACTAGTCCAGATTAATCAAACAGTAATAATGAACGATATAACCTATTAGATAAGGAATTTAAAATGGAGCAGTTAAGGATGCAAAAGAAGCTCAAAGAAGAAATGGAATGCACTGCTGATAAAGTACAAGAGGATAAAGAGCAGAAATGAGAAAAATGCAAATGAAAATAAAAGCAGAAATGTTAGACCTAAAAAATTTGGTAGGGGAAATGAAACCTTAGTGGAAATCCTCAGCAGCAAGGAAGAGCTGCTGAGGACAGAATCAATGAGCTCCAAGATGAGGTGCAGATAATCTCCAGACAGCGGCAGAAGATGGAAAAGAGTCTCAAAATAAACCAACAGATATCAAGAGAAAATCAGGATGAAGCCAAGAGGAGTAACATAAGAATCACTGGAGTCCTAGAGGGACAGGAGGAAAACCCCAATGAAGAAGCAGCTGTCAAAGACACCATTGCTGGGATGTTCCCAGAGCTAAAGAGCACATGCACCCAGATTCAGGAGTCCCAAAGGGTAGCAGCTAGAAGAAATCCAAATAGAAATACTCTAAGACACATCCTAATCAGAATGACAGAAACCACAGATAAGAGAGAAAATTCTGAAAGCAGCAAGATCAAAGAAAGAAACTGCTTATAAAGGAGCATCCTTGAACACACAAAAGAATCTCGGAACAAAGCTTGCTGCAGAAATCCTCCGAACAGAAATGACTCCGAAGCACCAGGCTTCACTGGGATGCCTCAGAGGGGAGCAGGCATTGTCCCTCCACCTGCCCACTAGGAATCCTGGTGGTTGCTATCTTCCAGAACCTAATAAAAGTCCATGTACTCAGGATTAGAGACGGCAAACTGCAGGCCTCATGGTATGGGGCAGCCCTTCCCATCTTCCCTGCCCCATGGGACCCTGGATGTCAGGCCCACAAGCTGCCTCCAGCAACTACTTAAGCTCATTTACCGCCATGATCCAGAGACACACAAAAGAATCTTGGAACCGAGCAGTTCACTGCAGAGATTTCTTCTGACCCTAATTATCTAAAATTTTAAATTTCTAGGAGCGTGTGGCCGCTAGAGCAGCCACACGACATCTATGTTATTCATAGTGGGCAATACAAATAAATTATCTAGCATCTGTCTATTCGGCAGGTTTGAATGATGGTGGGAAATTCAGAATAATGATGGCGGGAAGGTATAATGGTGGTGGGAAGGTATAATGGTGGTATAATGCTAAAGACATCTTTAAGGATGAAACACCACTGACCAAGCAAGTGGAAACAAAGATAAACAAATGGGACTACATTAAACTAAGGAGCTTCTGCACCTCAAAAGCAACAGTTACCAAAATGCAGACAGAGCCTGTGGAATAGGAAAAAAATGTGTTACCTAATATCCATCAGATAGGGAGTTAATAGCTAGGATATACAACACACTGGTAGAAGTTTACAAGGAAAAAAAACTCCAACCCCATCAAAAAATGGAGAGAAAGAAATGAACTGAAAGTTCCTCAAAAAGGAAATACAAATTGCCAAAGGGCACAAGAAAAAATGCTCTACAAGGCTAATCATCAGGGAGATGTAAATCAAAACAACAAAGAGATATCCTCCTATACCACGGAGACTGGCACACATCAAAAAGAGTAAGAACCACCAGTGCTGGTACACATGTGGGGAGAAAGGGGCTCTCATTCACTGCTGATGGAAATGTCTGGTCCAGTCTTTCTGGAAAACAATAAGGACATTCCTCCAAAAACTAGAAATTGAGCTTCCATATGACCCAGCAATACTGCTTCTGGGAATATATCCTGGGGATGAAAAAAAAGCACAGTAGAAATGACATCTGCACTTACATGTTTATTGCAGCACTGTTCACAATAGCTCGAATCTGAAAATAACCTGAGTGCCCAAGAACAGACAACTGGTTTGTCTATGGTACCATGGTACATCTACACAATGGAGTACTATACACCTGATAGAAAAGATGAAGTCATGAAATTTGCTGATAAGTAGATGGTCATGGAGTATAGTATAGTATGTGAAATGATACTATACTAAGTGAAATGAGTCAGAATGAGAGGGACAGACATAGAATGACTGCACTTACTTGTGGAATATAGAATATAAAATAACATAACATGAGACTAACACCCAAAGACAAATGAGACAAGGGCTAGGAGGATGGCTTCACGGTTTCTCCCTCATGTGCTGGGGGATACTGGGGACATTGGTGGTAGAAATGTGCACTGGTGGAGGTGTTCGATCTTTGTCTGACTGAAACTGAATCATGAAAACTTTGTAACTATGTCTCACGGTGATTCAATAAAAAAAAAAAAATTAAAACCCTGTATACGATTTTTTTGGGGGAAGAGGGCACCTTGCAGTATCAGAAACTCCCAACTCTCTGAGGCTGTACCCTACGGCACTCAATGACCCATGTAGTGCCAGGGACTGAACCCAGGCCACCAGCATGCAAAGCAGCGCTCAGCTGCTAAATTCTCTCTCTGGCTTATATATTCACAAAAAAGGTATATAGTTGTTAGATCGCCAAAGGGGTCTTAAATGAAAAACCTGCATTATGTGGGAGAGATGGCATTTTATTATCACATATAATTTCGAGCCATAATTTTTTGTTTTGGGGTTATACCCAGCAAAGCTCAGGGCTTACTTATGACTGTGCTCAGAGACCACTCCTGGTGGGACTTGGGGGAATATATAAGGTGCAAGAGATTGAATTTGGGATGACTGCATGTAGGGCTAGGTGCTCTATCCACTACAATATAGTACACTACCTCTCCAGCCCCAACGTAGTCACAATTTTGTTTATACAAGAGACTTATTTCTAAAATACTCGAGACTGAATCACTGTGATTACCCTTTTTTGTTTTGGGGCCACACTCCCTGTTCTGTGCTCAGGGGTAATTCCGAGCAGGTCTTGAGGGATCATAATGGTGTGGTAAGAACTGAACCCTGGTTGACCATATGCAAGACAAGTGCCTTATCTGCTGTACTATCACTCCAGCCTAGTCCCTTTAAAAACTCTGTACCTAAAGAGAATGCACATATTTGACTTATTTTTACCTTTACTCCTTTTGGGGGAGGAGTGGAGGAGGCGGTAGCAGTGGTCAGGTGCTAGTTCCCATGATGCTATGCCACTATGCTGCATGGAGCATCTGAGAGCTTCCAGAATGCAAAGCGTAAGTACTAGCCCTTTGAGCTACCAATCCATCCCATGTAAACACTTTTTAAATACCAAAATTAAGCAAAATTGGAAGATAAAATTTTTTCCAAGCATGTAACAATGCATTTTCAGACCAAATTCAAATATCTGGTAGCATCAAGTTTCTACTGTCTAGGTTATTAGTGCCCTCAATGCAGTTAAATGAGTTTTCTCCCAGTGGGTTAAATACTTAAATTTTAAAAATATGGCATTTCTCATCTTTTTTTAAGCCATGCTTTCTTATGTCAAGTAACTGTAAATCCCCCTTTAAAGTTATTTGAAATTCTGAGAGACTAACAAGATAGTGCCACAGTTTGGAATGTATGTTTTGCTTGCTAGAGGCTCAGGTTTGATTCCTTTGACTGCATGGTCCTTTAGGCATTGCCAGGAAAAACCTATGAGTACAGAATCAGAAGAAACCAGAGTATTGTTGGCTCAAAAATAAACACAAAAATAAAGTTACTAGAAATTTTTCAATTATATTTCTAAACCCAAATCAAACTTACGATAATTTTATAAGTTAAAATTTTTTCTCCAAAATAATTTTTTTCCTTGGTGCTGGAGCAATAATCCAGCAGGGAGGGCATTTGCCTTGCATGTGCCCGACCCAGGTTTAATCCCAGGCAACCCATATAGTTCCCCAAGCACTTCTAGGAGTAATTCCTGAGTGCAGAGCCAAGAGAAACCCCTGAACATTTCTGGGTGTGGCCTAAAAAGCCAAAAAAATTATTTTTCCCTTGACAATTTTAATTTTGTACATCAATCATGCTATAGCAACATTACTGAGAATGTTGAGGTTTATGTCAGCTTGTTAATCACAAGTGTTTTTCTTCAAGGTCACATAGAAGAGCACATAAGAGATCATTTTCAACAATATTATTTGCTTTGTTTGGAAGTGAGGTGTTCTTTTGGGATCCTCATATAACTGACGGGGAAGGGATACAAGATATACAAGCTGGTATCCTTGATATTCAAGGCTATGCAAGTGCTCTGCAACAATCTGTAACCTGATCAAATGAGATCTAAGCAGTGTTGTACAATTTCATTTTACCTTCGCAGCAAACCTTTTTCCCAGTGCTTGGAGTTAAAAATAATTTAAGTCATATTGGCTTGAGTTATTTTTATCTGGAAAATAGGGTCTAGAAACAGCATACTAAGCATAAAAAAAAAAAAGAGTTGACCACAAGTTCAAAATCCTCAGAGATTTTTAAAAACAGAAGTGAGGGTCAGGGCAGAAGGTAATTTCAAGGCAATCAGTTCACCAAGTGTTAACATGAATAATCACTAGGAGAATAATCATAAGGACAAGACAGTATAAAACAGTTCCCATGCCCTTAAAGCTATTCAAGGACCAAAGAAAAGGTATAAGAGTTACTTACGTATAGCATGTGCCTTGTGTATGGCCGAGAAATACCAGATATGGTGCGGGAGGTCCCCAAGTACCTCAAGGGTAGCTCAAGAAATCCATGGCATGGGAGGAGTTTTAACATCAATGAATCCTTAGGCCCGCCCTGACATTGAGCCACCTAGCAGTTAGAATTACTGAAGAGGAGCCTTTGGGGTCCCTGAGCACTACTTAGAAGGGCCCTTTTCCCCACAAAAAGGAGTGGGGGGAAGCTTTCTGGAAAAGACAGTTCAGGAATAAAATATAAAGTTTTTGGTGGTTCAGACTTTAGGTTAAGCCAGAGCCTACAGAATATATAATTTGAACTGTGGGGCAGGGATCTGAAAATTACAAACCAAAGAATTCACAGATGTGTTCAGAGGAGGGGGAAGCATTAAGGAGAAAAATGTCCAGAAGAAATGAAAAGTTTTTTTTTTCCCAAAACATCAACCATTTCTTTAAATCCTCAGAGAACAACTTCAGTGACACTATGTTTAATGAGCTCAAAAAAACAATGGCACAGGTAGTCAGCAAAGCACAAAAAGTATGAGAGCCAAAGAGAGAAGCTTCAGGTTTCCTGATACCCCAAAATTGGTGCTGTGCCTCTGGACGGACCACAACAACTCAGGACCAAGTTTCTGAGAAATTAAAAGGCCAAAAGTTAGGTATGTGGGAGCCACGCCCACATACCACATCTGGCACAGCTATTTAAGCTCATTTATTGGTCTCGCTTCAGAGACCCGTAATAAATCTCGAAAGAGATCACAGCTGCAGTTAATCTCAGACCCACGCAAGGCTGAACAGACCAGGGGAGTGGGACTGTCTGCCTGATGCCCTCCCAAGCAGAGCCCCTGGCAGCCACTTGTTCCCACAATCTAAAATCAGCACCATGCCCCCAGCCACACTCCACCATCTAAGGACCTGAGAGAGATACTGTTAAAAATCTGAATATGCAGGTTTTGGGACTGCTATCTCCAAGTTTTCTTGGAGTTGGGATGGGCAATGTCTCCCGCCTCCCCTGCTCTCCCCCTCTTCCCCCGACACTCAAGTATTGTCTTGGAAGTCACATCCACACCTCAAAGCTGCCACCCAGTTAAAAAAGCTATTCCAGCCTTACCTTCCCGATAAAATACTGAATACCTTGATCAAATACAATGACCTCTTAATACCTATAATTGCAAACCATAATGCACAAAAGGAGAGACAGAGAGAAAGAAGAAAAGTGCCTGCCATAGAGACAAGGAGGGGAGGGTTTGCAAGGGGGTTGTTGGGGGACAGTGGGAGGGAAATAAGAGACACTGGTGGTGGGAAATGTACACTGATGTAGGGATGGGTATTGTATCATTGTATGACTGAAACCCAATCATGAACAGTTTTGTAATGATCTCACAGTAATTCAATTTAAAAAAATTAAAAAAAGAACTGAAGTTAGAAAACTGTTGGAAATTGAGGAAAAAAAGGACAAATAAGAAAACATAATGAGAAAAAGTTATCAAAAGGCTCAGGCTTGGGGTTGAAGTGATAGCACAGCGGGTAGTGCGTTTGCCTTGCACACGGCTGACCCAGGTTCGATTCCCAGCATCCCATATGGTCCCCCAGCACTGCCAGGAATAATTCCTGAGTGCAGAGTCAGGAGTAATCCCTGTGCATTGCCGGGTGTGACCCGAAAAGCAAAAAATTAAAAAATAAAAATAAAAGTAAAACTGAAAAAAGGCTCAGGCTTATCTAATAAACTAAAGAAGATTGTAGCAGAGAGTTAGGGAGAGCCAGACAGTTCAATAGGTTGTTGTGCATACTTTGCACGCAGGATTCCCAGGTTCAATCCCTGGTACCCTATGTTCCTCTAAGCACAGCATAGAAGCGTGATTAATAGTGCCCCAAAATTTGTTTTCAAATTACACTTTCTAATTAAAAAGTAATTTTTGAGACTCTGATATTTAATTTCAGAGGAGTATGGTTTATGAATGCCAGTAAAGGAAGAATAAAAGACCAAAAGATGCCTAGAGGTAAGAATAACCTATGTTTTATATATATACATGTATAACATGCTCGTGCATGGTCAGTCTTTTAACTCCAAATTCTTACTCAGATTACACATATATACATATATCATGCATTTTAATCCCTAAATAGAAGAGAGAGAGGAGAGAAAGCGAGTTACCTACAGAAGTAAAAAAAGACAACATCTCGGGTTGAGATGTGGGCAAATTTTCAAGATAGATAATGTACCCTGGCTACTATATTTTAATTCTAATAATAGCAGTTTTCATTTGATGGTTATTTTTATTTCTGATTTCAGGGTCAGTTTCATAACAAGGGGGTTAAGTATTTCCTATTTCTCTTATATCTTCTCAGTTCATAAATGTGGTCCCTAAACTACTAACTTACTCCCTTATCCCTCAGTCATCTGTATTTATATGACAACAGAACTATTTTCTTTTATTTTATAGTCATGCTGTCTTGTCAAGACTTGAGTTTTACCTTCACAAAAATGCATTTCATTTTCTTCATTTCAGACCTTAATTTATGATCACTTCTCAGGTTGATTTTCTAACATTCCCTGCCCTTTGAATATGATATGAATAAAAACTTATTCATATCTTATTATTTAGATTTGTATCTATAAAACATCTAAACTGAGCAGCTCTTGCTCAAGAAAGCAGAGACACTGTTGTTGACAGCACAAGGAGGCTATATGATTTCCTGTAGTAACTCCTGTTGGTAGTTCTAGTGGTGAGCTGATGAAAGCACACTGTTTAAAGAAGCTGAGAAGTCTTTAGAGAATAAAGGACTGGGATATAAGATCATTAACAGTAGATAAAATCACATCAAATTTGAAGGAATATGGATAAAATAAAATACAGAACTTTCTTTTCCTCTAGTCCTTTATGCAAAATAAGTGTGGGGAAGCTACTATAAATGAGAACTGAGAAAATACAGCACAAAAAAGAAAAACAAAGAGAGCAAGGTAAAATAACCATTCCTGTGGTTAGTCATGCATTGCATGACCAATACACAGGGACCAGTTCTATCTCCAACACTGCATGCCCTGCTGTTCCAGTCACTGCCAACTGTAATCCTGGAGGCACTTGGCCATCTCTAGATCTAGCCCTTAGTGCCCCTACCCCCATGTCATCCCTGTAACCACTGGGCTAAAAGCATCACAGCGCCCAAGCATTAAGTCTGGTCCAGCTGACCAAATATCACAGGGAGTATCCTCAAGGGCCTCCTGAGCATTGCTCGAGACACCCTCTCCACAAAAAGATTAAAGAAAAAATATATCCTTTCAGTTGCTCGTGTCAAAACTCCTGTAATCATTCTTGACTCCTTTCTTTCTCTCAGTTTGCCTATCTGGTCCACTAGCAGGTCTAAGTGACTCACTTTTAAAACACCCAAAATACAGTTCGTTCTCCTGTAGCGACTACTCTAATCTAAACCACGATTGTCAAGAACAGCACTTGTCAAACTTCTCCCATCTGTAATCTCTTTTTTCCCCAATAAATTTTTATGTAAACTCAGATACACAGGTATATCAAATAGGCATACAAATCAAACATTAACTGATAATAACCCATACAGAAATTTATTTTATAACAAATTGTTATGAAGTTGTGCAATCTAATATGTGGCCACAATCCACAGTTCAAACAGCTAGCATCAACCACTACTCTACAGACTATTAACCAATAAGCAGGTGTTAAAAGGTTGAAACAAATTTTCCTAACCGTGGGGCTGGAGCAATAGCACAGCTGGTAGGGTGTTTGCCTTGCACAGCTGATCTGGGTTCAATCGCCAGGAGTAATTCCTGAGTGTGTAAGCCAGGAGTAACCCCTGTGCATCGCCAGGTGTGATGCCAAAAAAAAAAATTTCCTAAGTCATATTCCTACTTCATTCTTGCTCCTTCTAGTCTACTCCCACATAACAGACACAAAGATCTTTTAAGACAAACTTTTCATAGCCTCCTATATCACCCAGGATCAAAACCAGAGCTCTCACCATGGCATATACAGCAAAAATCCTATTTCCTACTCCAACTCTTTACTGATCACATCTTCTTTCATGTTCCTTCATTCACCTCACCATAACCACAATGACCTCCTCCTTACTTTTTTCTGAACACACCAACAACATTCCATGTAACGGCTGCTGTATTCTTTTAACTTAATACTGGCACATTCTTTTCCCACATATCCGCATAACCCAGTTCCTTATCATTCAAGTCTCTATCTTAAAACTATATAATTTTGGGCCAAAGAGATAGTACAGAGCTTATGGCACTGGCCTTGTATGTGGCTGTGACAATAGTTTAGATCCTCACCCACATGATTCCCCCAGCAGCACCAGGTGTCACCCCTAAACACATAGCCAGGAGTGGCCCCTGAGCACTGCAGGATGTGATTAAAATAACAAACCAAATCAAAAGCCATCTAATTAATCCTGTCAAAGGAACACCCTCCAGTCACTGATAGTTTTTGTCTTAATATTTACCAGGAATTACACATTTGTCTCCCAGTCCTCAACTCCTCAGGCAGAATTTAAACTTCATATGAATGAGATTTTCTATTAGCAATCATATATTTCTAGCTTCTAAAACAGTATCCACACTTGTGATTACTTCCTATCTGCTGAATGAATGGATCATCAAAACAAGCATCGAATAAGGTAATCAGAAAAAGTTATAAGTACATGCATTTTGCCATGGTGAAAAAGAATGGGATTTGGGAGTAAAACAGGATGCAGTGAGAACATGTGTCCTTGCTCCTTCTTCTTTCTTTTTATTTTAGGGGATAAGAGAAGAGATTTGTGCTACACCAAGCAGTGCACTGGAGCTACTCCAGGCAGTGCTTAGAGGATCAAGCCCTGGTCTCCCACGTGCAAAGAATGAACTCAACCCTTCAAGCTGTCTTTCCAGCCCCTCTCCTTCTTGACTCCATCTATACAGAAACAGACAACGCTCAATCACAGACTTCCAGCTATCGGTCCTTACCCATGAGCTTAAGTGATCAGCTAGAAGATGATGGCCACCCAGATGCTGGAGGGCATCACTCCAGAGTATCAAGTGCTACTCCTAACAGGCTATCTCTGGAGACTGAGGCCAATGAGAGGTGAAGGCTTTGGCTACACTGGAAGTAGCTGGCTGTATACTTGAAGGTAAAGTTTAAGATTTTCTGGCTCACACTGGAAAACTGAAGCTCCCATGGGAGAAGGGAGGAGGTGACAGCAATGAAGGCCTAATCTTCATCATATGTAATCATAAATAACATATCCAATACAACCAGCACTTTGTCAATTTTGTGTCCACCTTTGTTAAAAAAAGTCTCAATGCCAACTCTTAAATTTTTTGTAATCTTAGCTTTCTCTAGTAAAGTCACATAGACTAGGGTATGAAAAGGAGAATAAGCATTCCAAACCAATAAATTCTAGTGATTTAAATGAGAGATAACAGATACTGCATAAGCTCTCAGAATTAAAACTGTGACTTGATTCTAAAAAATGTGATCATCAAGGGGCTGGAGCAATGGTACAGCAGGTAGAGCACTTGCCTTGCATGCTGCTGACCCGAGTTCAATCCCCAGCACCCCATATGGTCCCCTGAGTGAGTACCAGCAAAAACCAAAAATAGAAAAGGAAATAATCAAGGGTAAAGCATTCTAATACAGTGGCAAAACATTTCAGGATTTCAGGATTAGAATCAACAAATACAAGTGTGAAGTATCTATTCCAAGAAAGGCTTTAACCATCTATCAGTTTTTTTGGGGGGAGGGGCACACTTTGTAGAGCTCAGGGGGGTTATTCCTGGATCTGGCTTAGGAGGGACACCTGGTGTTTGAGGGGTTCGGGATGCGGAGACAGGCACACCATATGTGGTGCTAGGATCAAACTGGGATTGGCTGCACACAAGGCAAGCATTTAACTCTGGTACCATCTCTCCTGACACTCTTTTATTACTTTTAACAGAAAGGTTTCAGCTAGAGTAAGTCAAAATGACAAGCTATGAACATGGTTCAATAATAATCTTAGGTCATACTGTAGTCACGATGTTTCAAATGCAAAAACCAGGGCATAGTGGTACAGCAAGAAAACTGCAAGAACAATGACAAAACACATCTTATAGAAACTACCCAAGACTGTGCTCACTAAAAGGTAGCACACTGAAATATTTGGCATAAATGTTTCAAGTGAAAAATTAAACAGAAACTATGAGCTGACAGCATGAGTCCAAGGGCATTATCTGAAAGGCACATGCTTCATATGACATAGGAGAAGATGAACAAAAATAGATTTCAGGTCAGAAAAAAAATAGAGAAAACAGAATAAATATGTAAGCTAGAACACAGAGTAAGAAAAGTTTTTACCAAAGAAATGATAGAATAGGCCTGCTTCAGAGAAAATGACCTTAATGTCTAAGAAAATGCACAGGAATGAATAAAATAAAAAGTTATCTAAATGAAGAAAAGTTAAATAGAATGTCCAGTAAACCAAATTTTGCAGTAGTAGTATAAAAAGGAGATAGAAAAGATATAGAATCATAAAGGTTCAAGAATATCGCAAAACAGAGTAAGTAAGAGTACACAATTTACATGTCTGGGTTTGATCCCTACCACTATACACAACAGAAAGGTGAGAAATATACCAAAATTAATTAAAAATGTATCATTTTTAGAGAAGGTGCAGCAAGAAAGTGCAGTCCAATGCTTTTTCCATTAACCAAATACATATAACACGAAGAAACCACTTATTCTCTTTGAGACTTCCTATTTACAACATGTGTGCATTGTGTTTGGTATTTGTGGTGGGAAAAGGAGTGGGGGAGGTTCAGGAGGGAGATTACTGGGTCAGAACTCAGTCATCATTCTGCATCTTTCTTCATCCAGTTTATGATGGGGAATAAAAGAAAAGCTTAGAACTCTTCAAGAATCAGAGATTACAAGATGAATATATAAACTCTTCACCACAAACCTGACACATAAGAAAGACAAGTACCATTTAATACCACTTTTAAAATGCAGTAACTGAGGGCTTCAGAATAACTGTAACTGGTCAAGGTTAAGATATACACCAAAGCGATGTATCTTGGTGAAAATAAAAAAAGTCCATTATCCTTCTACATTTAGATGTCCTGTGTTTTTTGTGGCTTTTTTAGGAAGTAGATAAGTAACCAAGGTTTTTTAAAAATTTAAACTCTACAAACCTTTTGATTTAAAATGAAGCTCCTTTATGATTAAATACCTTACAGATAAATGAGATGCTTCAGGGGCTGGAGCAATAGCACAGCGGGTAGGGCATTTGCCTTGCACGCGGCCAACCCGGGTTCGATTCCCAGCATCCCATATGGTCCTCTGAGCACCGCCAGGGGTAATTCCTGAGTGCAGAGCCAGGAGTAACCCCTGTGCATCGCCAGGTGTGACCCAAAAAGCAAAAAAATAAAAAATAAAAGATGCTTCAATTGTACATCTTGGGTGCCAAGAGCACATATAAAGTACCAGGAGTAGAAAGTAGATCGAGAGGTAAGTTTCATTTGGTCTTGTTCGTAACACTTGAAAAATTATCATACCCCTACGGTACTGAGGATGAAGAAGAGGATTTTCCTTCTAATCAACCAGAGTTGACTAGAGTTCTAGTGAAAATTTTCAGAAAAATAATCAACTTCTTATTCTCAATCATTTTTATCACTCCTTTTATGATCAGTTTAACAAGCCTAACTGAACACATTTACATTTTGTATTAAATTCTAAAAATATGTATTTGATGTTAGTATCTTTATCTCACCAATTTTTTCCCTTCGTATTTGCTAAGAAACTATGTAAGAAGTTCAACACTTCCTCCTGATCTTTAATCCTCTGTATTTCTCCTTTATCCCCAAGTAAAGGCACCTAAAATTTCTCACAATGCATACTACTCTTTACAGATCAGTAGCAGATTCCTTCCTGTTCGACATCGTTACAATTCTTTTTGCCAGTAAAAAGGGTTAGATAATAGATCAAAGGGTCAGTGTTAGTACAAAATGAGGGGGAAGTCCCTAAAATAAAGCTAGAGAAAGTGGAAACTGGAGCTATTATATTAGTGGCAACATTCATGTTCCTGTTTTTTCTCTTTATCACTTAATCCATCTCTTATAGTAGCTTTTTAAAGCAGTTGGTCAGATAATAGCCAGATAAATAGTCTGAAGCATAAATTTGCGGTAAAATCAAAGCCTATTTCGAATGAGCCACAGCCAATTACATATCACCTATCAGGTCCTAACACACACAATGACCATACAGAATAGATAGTGTAGGGGCCAGAGCAAACAGTACTGCCTGTAGGGCATTTGACATATGCAGCCAATTCAGGATGTTCCTGGCACTCCATAGGGTTCACAGAGCATCCCAGAGGGCAGAGCCAGGAGTAACACCTGAGCATTGCTGGGTGTGGCCAAAAGATAAAAACAGAAACAAACAAGAAATTTATAGAATACATAATTCAAAAGAAAAATTTTTTTAAAAACCTTCAAAATTAAATCCTGGGGGGGGCTGGAGTGATAGCACAGCGGGTAGGGCATTTGCCTTGCACGTGGCTGACCTGGGTTCAATTCCCAGCATCCCATACGGTCCCTGAGTGCTGCCAGGAGTAATTCCTGAGTGCATGAGCAGGAGTAACCCCTGTGCATTGCCAGGTGTAACCCCCCACACACACAAAAATAAAATTAAATCCTGGCATGCTGTATGACTCCCAGTAAGTGTTCCTGAATCTCACTTCTTAAATCAATAAATAGGAGTAACATACCAAAGGTCTGCCAATCTACTACTTAACAGAGAGATGCTATAAAAATCTAAGACAAAATATACATTCATGCAACTTTTCTAATCACTATGCTGTTGGAGAAAATTCTAACTGAAGATTCTGCAGTTACCTATAGTACCCATATTCTGTTATACTGGAATGAGTATGATTCAATCACCTATATATACATATCAATCTATAAAGTGCTTTTTAGGCATTGTAGCACTGTTGTCCCATTGTTCATCGATTTGCTTGAGCGGGCACTACCTAAAATGTTATTAAGTCACTAATAAAAAGTTCATATAAGCACAATCATAAGCACAAATATAAGGCTAATATTACTATCAACAAAATACATATATCAATTTTTAATTACGTAAGAGTTCTAAGTAACCTCTCTTCATATCTAACTTACAACCAGCATAGTGCAAAAGTGGTATCTGAGAGACTGGACTGACAGTACAGCAAGTTAGGTGTTTGGTTTGCAGGCTGCAATGTAGATTCGATCCTGGACACCACATCTGGTCCTCCCAGCACCACCAGAAGTGATCCCTGAGTACAGAGCCAGGAGTAAATCCTGACCACTACTCCATGCCCCCGGCCTCACCCACAAAATGGTGACCCCCACCCACAAAACGGTATCTGAATGACTTAAATTTGTTGAATCCTAGCTAGTTTATCATAAAGCTGTAAGCTATGGCCAAGTCCAAGCTATAATGTCCTCAAATAGAAAACAGAAAAATGCTACATCTCTCATAGGATTAAGATCATTTACTACACTTGCACTGAGTCTAATTAATCTGGTACCTAACACAATGTGGTTGCTTAATATGTAGTGGCTGATCATTTCCCCCTTCCCATTCTCCAAAAGCAAGCAGTGTGTGTGTGTGTGTTGTGTGTATAGAAATACTTAACATTGCATGATGAAACAAATTGATTTCTAAGATCACTAGATACAGATCCTGAAACTGTGTTTGCATAAAACGAAGCTGAAGAGTTTAAAACCATCCTTCCTTCATCTGTCATCACAATCATATACAATATAGTCAAATGACTTAAACCTTGCGTTCCATCAGCGACTGGATTCCTGAGGAAGAGTCTAATTTCTAACATCAATCCTAAGAAAAGCAACTGCTCTAAAAGCTAGGCTGCCTGAGGACTAGACAAAACAGTGAAATAAAGAGAGAGAAAAGAGCTTGACTTAGAAAGCTAAATCAAAAGAGTAGGTGAAAATTCTGGACATTATCTTTTCCATGACTTCACCTTAAATAACCTTCTGTTCCATTGAAAATCTCATTTAAGATGGAGCTGGTGTGGGGCCGGAGCGACAGTACAGCTAGTAGGGCATTGCCTTGCATGAGACTGACCCGGGTTCGATCCCTGGCATCTCATATGGCCGCCCCAGCACTGCTAGGAGTAATTCCTGAGTGCAGAGCCAGGAGTAATCCCTGTGCCTCGCTGGGCGTGACCCCCCCAAAAAAAAAATATCGAGCTAGTGTTTAATACAGCCTCCCTCCATCTTAACATTAAGTAGCTCTTCATTTTGTTTGAGGCTCCCTGAGATAAGACATTTCTTCCATCCAGCAATAAAGTGACAATTAGACTTGACACTGTACTCTTCCCTCCCAATTTTCATGTCCAAAACTTTCCTCATTGACTATGTTCCTTCAGTCTGTGAGTCACACATTATGACTATAAAAAAATAATCTTGACATACACAAAAGAATTCTGGGATGAGTCTGTGTGAGTACAAACATGCACGTGTGATGTCTCCTAAGACAACCTCTAAAATTCCACGAAATCAGGCAAAGATTGATGGTCTAGGAGGGCGGAGAAGGATGGCCTCGGGGGGAGCTGGACACAAAGAAAAGATTAAGATCTGGAAGTAAAATGAAAAAAGAACTGCAAGAGCATTAAGAGAGCCGAGCGTTTACTGCACAGAAGAGGAAAGAGGGATTAGAGTAGGTAGGAACTGAAGAATCCACTGGGGGTCAACTACAATAGCAAGGAGAAAACAAAGAGATTTCGCCAAATTGAGATGTTAGAATGAGCCCTCCTTCCTGTTCCCATTCCATGGTTTTTCCCAGGAAGCTACAAACTAGTTCTTTTTCAACAGAAGGACATTAACAAAGCAAATAAAGGAAACCTATGCTAAAAATGTAACGTACCTACACTGAGAGGTCTGAAAACGGAAGCCCGTTTTGTAGTGAGTTTCAAAACAGTAGGGACTGGGAGAAGGATAAGAGCTGACGAGGGGGGAGGGGAGCGGCCGCGCTCTTCCTGAAGATGAGGCATCCTTTAGACAAAACGCTTCTTTCCAATTTTCCTTTCGGGGCTCAGCTAGGCACAACGTGCAAACTTCTGAGTGAGAATCTGAGAGGTGGCCGACTGCTGCATACTTAGGTAACATTCCTGGCTGTGGGTAGTACCCTAACACCCCCACCCCCACCCCCACCCCCACCCCCTCGGAGGGGACTAAACTCCAGCAGGTCAAATCCGAATGAATGAATTCACAACGCCAAGGAGGAGAGGAAAAGAGAAAAAAAAAAAAAAGGAGCCTAAAGCTTCGCCGGGAGAACTTCAGACAAAGTCTGAACGGGCAGAGGCGGACCACAGTGGACACGGAGAACCGGGCTGCTGAGGCTCGAGCCCTCTCCACTTCACAGGGCGCGGGCGGTCAAGGACAGCGCTTTAAACCGAGGAGCCGCGTTCCTCCCCCGACGCGGCTCCGGTCGCGGGGCCGGGGCTGCCCGCCGAGGACGGGATGTCCCGGCAAAACCTTCAGCGCACACTTACTTTCGTCCGGCCATTGATTTTGTAGTTGCCCAGCTTCCCGTTACAGTGGCGGATCAGGTCGTCCATGCTGCTCATGAGCAGCCCAATGGTTTCGCAGCCGGGCTCCTTGCCCTCGATCCAAGTGATCTTATCGCCTCGGATGTCCTTGGACGAGTCGCTCTTCTGGCTGACCAGCTGCCCGTCGGTGAACTTGCCCGTGTCGTGCAGGGCGCGCACCTCGTCGCCGATCTGCTGCCCGGTCTCCTTGCCCAGGAAGTCGTCCACCACACAGATGCCGTGCTTGTTCATGCACGGCACGATGTACTCCAGCGCCAGCTTCAGCGCCGGCAGCGGCTTCGTCTGCCCGTTGGGCCGCAGGCTGCCGCCGTGGCTCAGCCCCTCGCCCGGCGTGTTGCTCGGCGGGTACAAGTTCGCCTTCTCCTGGTACACGGACGGGCGGCCCGGTGGCGGCTCCTCCTTCCCCTCCGAGTCCGCCGCCGCCGGGCCCTGGCCGCCGGGCGTCTTGCGCGGCTGGGTCGCGGCCGTCGAGGGTTCGGCCGCGGGGGCGGGCTTGGCCTTTGCCTTGCTCGCGTCTCCCGGGGCCGGCGCCTCCGCAGCCTCGGCGGCCGCGGCACTGTCCCGGCGCCGCGGTGCCTTCCGGGCCTCCCGGGCCCTGGCCCCGCTCGCTCGGGGCTGCGCGGCGGCCGGCGGCGCGGGGCTGGGCTGCGGCGGCGGCGGCGGCTGGCTGGCTCCGTGGCCGGGGGCGCCCTCGCCGCTCTGGCACACGAGCTTGTGCTTCTTCCAGTCCTGGCGCTGGTGCTCCTTGCTGCAGTAGAAAGAACTGCGGCAGCGGCTGCAGCGCAGCAGGTTTTCCATCTTCCCGCACAGCTCGCAGTACGCTCGCTCGCTCGGGCTCGGCCCGCCGGGCCCGCCGCTGTCATTGGCCATGGCGGCGGCGGCCCAGCTGCTGAGGGTGGCGGCCTGCGGGCCTCGCCCGGTTCCGTGGAGCGGGCGGCGCGGCCGGGGTCGGTCACTGCGCCATGCACCCGTCTCCCCCTCGTCGCAGGGAGGCCGGGGCCGGCGCTCTTAGCCCGGCCGCTGCCTCGTCGTCCGGGGCCGGTCGCGCCGCGTCGGCGGCGGCCGCCTCACAGCTTCATCGCCGCCGCGGGCTGAGGCGGCGCGGCCTTCGCGGCGGACGACGGCCTCCTCCGCTCCGCCGTGGGGCCCCCGACGCGCGAGGCCGGCCCTCTCGACCCCCCGCCGCCGCCGCCGCCTCGGCGTCCAGGGCTGCCCGGCCCGGCCTGTGGAGGAGCGTAGGGCGTGCGGGCGCCACTTGCTCTGCGCGCTCTGCACGTACACCACGGCCCCGCGGCGACCCGGGCGGGCGGTGCGCGAGGGCGGAGGGGGCGGAGGGAGGCCGAGGGGGAGGGCCGAAGGGGCGGCGGGCGGGCGGGCGCGCACACACACTCGCGGGCACGGCGGCCGCCTCCTCGCGCTCCACTGGGCCGGGCCTCCGAGCCGGGGCTCTGCCCCCGCCCCTCGGCTCCAGGCCGGCTCCGCCCTGGGCGGGCCCGAGCCGCGACGAGGTCGGCGCGCGGCCGCCTCCCGCTACGGCCTGCGCGGGATCGCCGAGGGGCCGGCCCGGGAGCGGCGGAAGGGCGGGGAGCGCCTGGCCGCGGCCGGCGGGGACGTGTACCCCTGCTGCCGGGAGCGCCGGGCGCGAGGGCTGCGCGGAGCGGGCGCGGGGGGGGTGTGGGGTGGTGGACCCCAACACGGCCCTTGTTTGCTTAGGCGCTCGAGCCCTGGTTGCAAGGTGGCTTCTGCGGTCCCCGGGTTCTGCACGGGAAATTCAGGCGAGTGACTTGCCAAGGTCACGCAGGACTGGGACCGAGTTCAGAGTGTCAGGTTCCAGGTCGGCTCTTCCCCTTCACGTCGAGGCGGCGTCTTGTTTGGAAAAGGCCTGAAATAGTTAAAAAAATAAATAAAAATAACTCTCGGAGGCGTTCATCCAGAAAAAAAAAAAAAGCCCTCTGCGCTTCTGAGTCGAATTTAAACATACTGAAATGTGGAGTATTTGTTTGTTCTACCTTTGAAACGCCGGTGAAATCCCGCCCAGTTAAAATTTCCGTACTTGAGTAATCAAATGCTCGTTCCTGTATCCACGTTCAGGCACTTAAATTTCAAACTGATGGAACTAACGAGAATTGGATTTTGGTGGGAAATGAACATTAATGAATGACTTACGGTTTGGTTGTTTTTTTGTTTTTTCAAATTTTTATTTTAAGAATTTGAGGAACAGAGCAAATAGAACAGCAAAATAGCAGGTGAATACTTTCTTTTTTTTTTAATAAACACCTTGCCAAAAATAAGCTAAGGGCATTTCCATATGTTATTAATTTTTCTTTCTTTTTTTTGGGGGGGGGATCACATTTGGCAATGCACAGGGGTTACTCCTGGCTTTGCACTCAGGAATTACTCCTAGCAGTGCTCAGGGGACCTTGTGGGTTGCTGGGAATCGTGCCTGGGTTGGCCGCATGCAAGGCAAGCGCCCTACCAACTGTGCTATCTCTCCAGCCCCGTCATTAATTCTAAGAATTAAAAAAGCAGCAATTCAGATTTTCACAGTCTTTATTAGAAAATACTGTGTAGGGGGGCTGGAGCGATAGCACAGCGGGTAGGGCGTTTGCCTTGCACACGGTCGACCCGGGTTCGATTCCCAGCATCCCATATAGTCCCCTGAAGCACCGCCAGGGGTGATTCCTGAGTGCAAAGCCAGGAGTAACCCCTGTGCATCGTCAGGTGTGACCCAAAAAGAAAAAAAAAAAAGAAAAAGAAAATACTGTGTAGGTTTATGTACCATTTCTATAGACTGAAAGTGACTACAGTAGTCCTGACGATGAAATCCTTCCATATTTACAACACGAAATCAGAGGAAGACGGAAAAAAGATGATAATAAATCACATTATAGACATTTTTCTTAAAAATTAACCCAAATCCATGGGGCTGGAGAGACAGTGCAGTGGGCAATATGGTTTGTGCATTTGCCTTCTACAACGTCTACGGGGGTTGGATCCCAGGCAAGCCATAGGTCCCCTGTGCACCTTCAGGTATCCTGAGTACAGAGCCAGGAGTAACCCCAGAGCATCACCAGGTGTGGCCCAACCTTCCCCGCCCCCGCAAAAGTAAAAAAATTAAATAACCCAAATTTATTTATTTATTTTTTTTGTCACTCCCGGCTCTGCACTCAGCACTCTTTGTGGTGCTCAGGGGACCATGTGGGATGCCAAGGATTGACTTTCTTTTCTTTTTTTTTTTTCTCTCTTTTTTTTTAATTTTATTTTTTTATTGAATCACTTTGTGGAAAGTTACAAAAGTTTCAGGTTTAAGTCTCAGTTATACAATGCTCAAACACCCGTCCCTTCACCAGTGCACATATTCCACCACCAAGAATCACGGTATACCTCCCTCCTTCCCCCCACCTCCCCAGCCCCCCACCCCGCATGTGTAACTGGTAAATTTCAATTTACTTTCACTTTACTTTGATTACATTCAATATTTCAACAAAAAATTCACTATCATTGATTTGGAGTTCCTCCCCCCTAAGGTCTAGGGGGGGGGGAAAGACATTTTTTTGGTCTTTGATAAAGCTCTGGGGAAACTGGAGACATCAAGGTCTTCTTTACGGAAAGTTGAATTTTTAGTTTGAAAATTGCTGAAAAGAAAGCATTTGGTAATTTGCACTCATATGTGGAATATAAAGTAGCTGAGAGATACAAGCTCACAATGTTGCTATTTCTGGCAGATATTTCTCTGGACTTAGTAAAATACTGAAATACAGAAATCCAAAACTGTGCAGCTGCTAGTGCGGCCTCCTGACCTCATATCTCTTCATTCTCAGCAATGGAAAACAAATTAACAAATTAACAAATAACCCAAATTTTAACCCAAAGAAATTCTTCATCAACAATACAGAATTTTAAACTCTCATTGCATCCTGCTATATAATAAACAGCAACCAGATTACAGAACTAATCTGGTGAAAATGGACAGTATACTAATTGTCTTAACCTTTGTATACTAATATCTCACAGTCTCAAACTACAAACCAAACTAAAAATTCAATTTTCCGTAAAGAAGACCTTGATGTCTCCAGTTTCCCCAGAGCTTTATCAAAGACCAAAAAAATTTAAATATTATTAACTAGGCTGTACTAGTACATTTAGTACTACACCACAAATGTGCTAAAGCTTGTTATGAGTCATTATCATGGCTTCATAAATGAATTAGTCAAACTACATACACTTAGGAGGTGCACAGGCCAGAGTAGGGGTAAATAATAGTCAAAATCAAATAGAGGGTTTTGGGTTTTTTTTGTTTTTGCTTTTTGGGTCACACCCGGTGATGCACAGGGGTTACTGTGGCTCTGGACTCAGGAATTACTCATGGCGGTACTCAGGGGACCATATGGGATGCTGGCATTCGAACCCGGGTCGGCCGCGTGCAAGGCAAGTGCTCTACCTGCTGTGCTATCACTACAGCCGCTCAAAATCAAATAGAGTTCATAGTAAGTACCCTTCCCTGTTCTTTGCATTAATCAAGAGTCCAGTGAACAAAAATTAACTTATAAATTCTTAAAAATATAAGGCAGCTTATATGTCTTATAAAATTGTCAAACTTTTATTCAATTTGTGTGTGTGTTTTTGTAGTGATGGGGCTTGAACTTGTGCAAGGTACCTGGCCCTTAAAATTTTTATATACATAAGTTATATATAAAATACAAACTTAATTAAGTAGAATATAATTCTTTTTAGACCTTTTATTAGGGAATATTCCATATACATTTTTTGTTTTTCCTGTCATTAATAAAACAAGGCTTTTAATTTCTTGCTAATATATTTTGAAGTTCACTGAAATAGGGAAAGCCTATAAATGTAAAATTTAGGAAGAATGAAGAGAACTAAGAAACTTTAAAGGGAAAATCAAAATAGGCCTATAAACGTACAAAGAGTTTTATCCAAAGAAAGGAAATAATGATTTGTATCAGAAAATATATTAGATACTGCTTACGTGTCTGATAATGCAGGCAAGAGATCATGATAAAAATCTCTATGAATGTAGAAAACTGATACAGCGTAGACTATTCAATATAAATGAGATGTTTACTCATTATTTAAAATGTATTAAAAAGAGACGCAGAAGTGAATCCTAGGAGACAGTAGCTCGCAGGAGGTCTCTCTGGACCCCGAGTGGAGCAGATGTCACCCTGGCTCCTCAGGTGGAGCGGGTGTCCTCTCTCTGCCCACTCCAGGGGAATCCCTGGTGGTCACAAACTTTCAGAAAAAAACCCAGGTACATGGGAACAGGGTCTGAAACGACTGGCCACAAGGCTGCTGAGACGTTGGTTCTTCCCTTCCTGTCCCCCCTCCCACCCGTTGGGCTGGAGGTCCTACTTGTCACACCCACAAAGTGCCTCCCAGCCATACTTAAGCTCCACCAGCCTTGATCCAGAGACTCACAAATGAATCTTAAAATGGATTAGCTCCCTACAGAGATGTCTCTGGACCCCAATCATTTACATATTTAGAATTCCAGGAGCATGGCCACGGGACCTCTCATGATATTCATAATAAGCAATAGAAAATATATTATCTAGAATCTGCCTATGGCCGGCAGGCTTGAAAGGTGGTGGGAAAATTTGAAATCATGGTGGTGGGAAGGTGTAATGGTGGTGGGAGTGGTGTTGAAATATTGAATGTAATCAATGTGAACAACCTTATAAAAATAAAATTTAAAAATAAAAAATAATTTTAAAAATGTATTAAATATCTTAGCAAGCTAGGAGTAAACATACCTTTCTAGAAGGCAACCATAACCACCATACTTAGTGCCACTTGCTGGGAAGTTTGTCCTGTCCTTTAAACAAGCTCTTTTAATGCTTCTTGTAAAACTAGTTTTAAGGCTATGAATTTCCTAAGCTCTTGCCTGTCCATGGTTCATGCAAGAAATTTTCTTATAATTTTCTTATAATCACTTACATGGTGCTTACTATAATGTCCCTATCTTTGTTCTGAGAATTTTATAAATAAAAAATAATTAAATCCTCATAACAACGCTTTAAAGTTAACACTATCATAATGCCCATTTACAGATGAAATAAGGGTAATGCAATGAGTGTTCCTACCTACTAATCTTTAAGACTATCATAGTACTAAGTGGGTTAGCCAATATTCTGGGTAGGCAAAAGCATAGCCAGGAATTCCTCTCCCTAAGCCAGGAATTATTAATTTTCCTGCCTCCTTCCTAGTGAAGATCAACTGTTTCAAAAGGGTGAAATAATATAAATGCCATCATCTCCATGCCACACTAACTTGGACCAAAACTAACTGACTTCCAATTTAGTTTCCCTTTGCTCCTCTGGCAATATTTGCTTAAATTATAAATAGTAAACAGAGCAAACTGCTTAGATACTAAAAAATGGTGGCAAGTCTGAGAACAAATGCAGAGGACAAATTAAATGAGGAAATTAATTTAGAAAGAACCATGTTTATTCTTGAGTAAAGCTCAGTTGAACAGAATTGCTTTCAGGCACATATTCCTATCTCTCGTTCAAAAAGTAATGGCCTCTTATTTCCCCCATCTGTGACAATCTTATTTTAATAAGAGAGAATGGGGGGGAAAATCGCAAGTATAACATAGGCATCACACCAAGATAAACAGGAAGATGATCTTTGAGTTCTGGGAAAAGCAACTAAAAATCCAAGCCATTTTCTAACTATAGTATTAGGACATGTACAAGTAGGTGTCAATGGGAAACAACACCTGCTCTTTCTTGTACTGGGGGTTCTGCCAGATGCACACATGAGCCATGTGCTTCCCCAGTACGTGGAGCCAACTTTACTGACCACTTAAGGTTGTTTCCATAGGGGAAAAAAATTTTTAAATAGACTTCCTATATATTCAGGAAAATTCACCTATTATGCAGCATTATCAGTTTATGATTTAAAGCCAGTTAAAAATTGATCATCTTATTTCAAGAGATACAGTAGTTTATAACTATTTATCATTACAGAAAAATTACTATTTAAAAACATGGCTTAAAATATTCTATTGAACCATTTTTGTTTTTGTTTTAATTTTTGGCAAGACACACACTCACTGGTGAATCACATCCCTATTCCTGAACCAAATAAGCCCCAACAAGTAACTTACACCAATCCAGATCAGATCAGTTAAGCAAATTTTTTCTGTAACATTTTTTGGTAAGAAATGTAAACATCCCTAAATAGAGATAATAATGTAATCAATCCAACTGTCATTAGTTTGATAATTATCAACTTTCGTAATTACCAATATTCCTATACTTTTGTTCTTCACTGTCTTTCTAAAATTATTTTAAAATTGAGATATAACTAACATATAACGTTGATGGGGGATTTTGGCCATACCTGGTAGTGCTTAGGGATTACTCCTGACTCTTTGCTCAGGGATCACTCCGGGCCGGGCTCAGGAGACCATATACGGTACCAGAAATTGAACTGTAATCAGCTGTATGCAAAATAAGCACTTTGCCTTGCACACAGTCTACCCAGCTTCCATACACAGCTCCTCATATAGTTCCCTGAACCCTGCAGGATTGATTTCTGAGCATAGAACCAGGAGTAAGCCCTGAGAAACACCGGGTATGCCTCCACACACAAAAAAAGAGCATGACATAGTGTCAAGGAGATGGCTCAAAGGGCTGGAGTGCGTGATTTGCATGTGGAAGCCCTGGGTTCCATCTCCAGCACCAGCAGCACAGGAATTGGCCCTGAGCACTTCTGGTTACAACCATGCCCTCAAAAAGAATAGAACAGTATACAGAAATGTAGATAAAGTGAAATGATTATTACAAATTGCTTAGTTAATATTCATCACCTCACATAGTTACATTTTTGTGTCTTATGTTGAGAACATTGACATACTTCTGTCTTGTCTGCAGAGCCTGGCAAGCTACCCATGGTGCATTCGATATGCCAAAAACAGTAACAAGAAGTCTCACAATGGAGATATTACTGGTGCCCGCTCGAGCAAATCAATGAGCAACAGGACGACAGTGTACAGTGCTACTACTGTCCTATAAATTTTTAAATATCAAAAGGAGACCAGGAGCTAGTTCAATGGGCTAAAGGACATACTTGGCAGGCAAGAGCCCCAGATTCATTCCCCAGTAACACATGGTCCCTCAGCACTACATAAGCACCCCCCCTGCAATACTGAGCAGGGTGTAGCTCCCACGTACTGGTAGGTATGGTCCCCAAACCAAAGTATATACATATATATATATTTGCAAACAACACAGGCATTAATTTAGCTATCATGTAACATTATCAAATTGTGATTTAAAACATATACCAAACCAGTTAAAAATTGATCATCTTAGGGGCTAGAGCAACAGCACAGTGGATAGGGTGATTGCCTTGCATGCAGCAAACCCAGATTCACTCCCTGGCACTCCATGCAAACATACATGAGAATCGCCAGGAGTGATCTCTGAGGTTCAGAGCTCGAAGTAAGCTCTGAGCACATTGGGTATGTACCCAAAACAAAACCAAACCAAACCTGATCATCTTATTTCAAAAAATAGAAAAGTTTACAACTATTTCTCATTATAGTATTTTTGTGATTATTTACACTACAATTATATTAGTGTAATTTCATTTGAAAAATTTTCTAAGTGTTGAATAGCTTTATATTTTATTCTATTTTATATTTGTGATTTTCTGCCAATGAATCACATCCCTATCCCTGAACTAAATAAATCTCCATTCGGGGCCTGAGTAATAGTACAGCAGGTAGAGTGCTTGCCTTGCATATGGCTGACCCCAGTTTGATCCCCTGGAATCCCATGTGTTTCCCTGAGTATACCACCAGGATAGTTCCTGAGTGAGAGCCGTGAGTAACCCCTGAGCACCAACAGGTGTGGCAAAATAAAGAAAAAGATACTAACAAACCCCCAATCAGTAGCTTACATCAACTCAGGGTAAGTCAGTTAAGAAATTTTTTTCTGTAACATATTTTTGGTAATAAACATAAAATAAAGATTTTGTTATCAACCTAACCATGATTAGCTCAACAATGATAAACTTTAATAATTATCAATATTTTTACACTATTATTCACACCCAGAGGTGCTGGATACCAGGGGCCACTCCCAGCCCAGTAGTGTTCTCTGACTAGTGTTAGGGCCAGCAGTGATGCTAGACCACTGGACTACCCTGATTGTATTCTGATGCCACCCAAACTATACTCAGCAGGAGTTGGGATGTCATGTGGTACTAGTGTCAAAATTGCCTTGAATTTATAGATGAAACAGATTGTTTTCTAAACAATATGGATGTTTCTCAAAAAAATTAGAAATTGAGCTCCCATTTGACCTAGCAATACTACTTCTGGGAATATACTCTGGGGGCCCAAAAATACACAGCAGAAACATCATCTGAACTCCTGTGTTCACTGCAGCACTATTCACCATAGCCAGAATCTGGAAACAGCCTGAGTACCGAAGAACAGACAAATTGATAAAGAAACTATGGCACGTCTACACAATGGAATACTTTGCAGCTATTAGGAAAAATGAAGTCATGAAATTTGCCTATAAATGGATGGACATGGAGAATATCATGCTGAATGAAATAAGTCAGAAGGAGAGGGACAGATACAGAATGACTGCAATCACTTGTGGTATATAAAAAATATATTGTAGAAGACTAATATCCATGGCCAAGGAAAGCAGGGGTTAGGAGGACTGTCAGTGGTTAGAGCTGACTACAAGTGTGTGGGGTGCAGAAGGTAGATAAGATAGAGAAGAGACTGGTATGACAATAATAACTAGGTATGATCATCCTGAACAAGAACTGAGTGTTAAAGGTAGGTAAAGGGATAGTCCAGATAAGCTTTCAGCATCAATATTGCAAACCACAATGCCCAAAGAGAGGGGGAGAGAGAGAGAGAGAGAGAGAGAGAGAGAGAGAGAGAGAGAGAGAGAGAGAGAGAGAGAGAGAGAGAGAGAGAGAGAGAAGAAAAGCACCTGCCATAGAGGCAGGCAGGGGGTGGGGAGTGGGGGTTATGGGAGGGAACCTTGGGACACTGATACTGGGAAATGTACACTAATCCAGTCACTAACAGTTTTGTAAGGGTCTATCTCATAGTGATTCAATAAAAAGTTTTCTTAAAAAAAAAAGAACAAAAACATGTATTTTTGAAAAAAAAGTCTTCTACTACTTGAGTTTGTTCTCTGGTCCACGATATGATATCGTTAACCATAGTCACCATGCTTTACATGAGATTCCCATACTTTCTTTATCCTATCACTGGAACACTGGGTTCCAGTGATAGGATAAAGCTATCCACTGGAACGATAGCACAGTGGGTAGGGCATTTGCTTTGCATGAGACCGACCCAGTTTCAATTTCTCCGTCCCTCTTGGAGAGCCCGGCAAGCTACCAAGACTATCCCAGCCACATGGCAGAGCCTGGCAAGATACCCGTGGTGTACTTGATATGCCCAAAACAGTTAACAACAAGTCTCACAATGGAGACGTTACTGGTGCCCGCTCGAGCAAATCAATGAGCAACAGGTGACTGTGATGATGACAGTGATGATCACTGGAACTACCTTTTGATGTCCTTCATACGTCTACCCTCCCTTCCAATATGCTGCCTCTTACAAGCACCAATCTGTTTTATCTACAAATTCCAGGCAGTGTTTTATAAACACCCCCCTCCATGGTTTACAAAGTTGTTCATGATTTGTTATAGGCACTCAATATTCCAACACCAGTCCCATCAGAACTGTCACCTTCCCTCCACCATTGTCTCCTTTTTTCCAACCACCTATCAATCCTGTCCCTGTAGCAGGCCCACAATAATTTATTTTATGTTGCTTGTTACTACTAAATGGCTAATGGAATGATCAAAAAAATATATCCATAGGAGAAAATTTGTGCAAATTGTTGTATCTCACCACAGTGACATTAAGTCCTTGTCTGAGGGTTTACTATGCTGTTGTTGCAAGTTGTCTTCTCTGTTTTTGCTCTTTGAGGCTTGGTTGGCGTTTACATTATATCCCATCTAATCAGATGTACTCCTACTGGGATGTCAGTGTTGTTGAGTTTGGAGGTGTTGGTTTTATTTTTCATCCTATGACACAGTATTTATCTTTTCTGTCTAGCCACTTCACTGAGCATGATGCCCTTAAGCACTGTCACTGTCACTGTCACTGTCATCCCATTGCTCATTGATTTGCTCAAGCTGGCACCAGTAATGTCTCCACTGTAAGACTTGTTACTGTTTTTGGCATATTGAATATGCCATGGATAGCTTGCCTGGCTCTGCCATGTTCGCGAGATACTCTCAGTAGCTTACCGAGATCTCTGAGAGGGGTGGAGAAATCAAACCTGGGTCAGCCACATGCAAGGCAAATGCACTACCGATGTGCTATCGTTCCAGGTATAATCACAAATTACAGAATTTCCCTTCTTTAGGTCCTCTCTCATATGAGCTTTTCTACTTTTATAGTCCACATAAGAGAGAGAGAGATCATTTGTTTTGTTTTGGTTTTTTTTATTGTAAGATAGATCCTTACAAAGCTGTGTCCCATTTTCTCTCCCATCAACCCCCACCCCACCTTCCATTTTGCCTCTATGGCAGGTGCCTTTCTCTCTCTCCCTTTGACTCACTTCACTTGGTATTTTTTCATTTTCATTTTCATTTTATAGAGTTGTTCACAATAATTTATTACATTCAATATCACTGTCACTGTCATCCCGTTGCTTGTTGATTTACTCGTGCGGGCACCAGTAACATCTCTATTCCTCCCAGCCCTGAGATTTTAGCAGCCTCTCCTAACTCGTCTTTCCCAACGACTGGAGGCTCTTTCAGGGTCAGGGGAATGAGACCCATCATTACTATTTTTGGCATATCAAATATGCCACGGGCAGCTTGCCAGGTTCTGCCTGTGTGGGCGGAATACTCTCGGTAGCTTGCCAGGCTCTCCAAGAAGTATATATATTTATTACTCTCTATGATTTGTTGCCTACTGTCTAAATTCCATCAAATATAGTGTGGTAATTATGGAAAATGGGTAGGAAGTGTCTTATAATGTGTCCAGTCCGGAAAGCGGCCTGGATCATGGAGGTGGTTGGGTAGTGGAGGTTGGCTGCCGGGGGCTGGGTCCCTTGGGGCGGGGAGGGTTCTCACCCTCCCCACTCTGGGGCGTCCTGAGTGAAACAGCCTGGCACAGAGTCCCTACATTCAATATTCCAACACTAATCCCACCGCCATTACACCTTCCCACCACCATTATTTTGAATATAACCACCACCATCGAAGCCTGCCCCAAAGGCAGATCCTAAATAATTTATTTTGTATTGCTTGTTATGAATAATTCTCTAAAAATGATCAAAACAAGTTTATTTAGGGTAAAGTGTGTGAAGATTGCTGTATCTCACTGTGGAAACATTGAGCTCTTGTATAAGATATTACTAACATTTTGTTTACAAGTTGAACCTTGTGTGCTAATATATTAATTTTTTTGATTTTTGTTTTAATTGTATTATAATTTTATAAAGTAGTTCACAATATTTGATTACATTTAATATTTGAACACCAATCCCATCACCATTATACCTTCCCACCACCATATTTAGATGTTTCCATCCTGAACCCCAACCCCTGCCCCAAAGCAGAACCAAATAATTTATTTTGTATTTTTTGTTAATGAACAAACCACTGAAAAGTCTCAAAAAAATTTCCTTAGAGGAAAGTGTGTGATGATTGTTGTATTTTCACCCAGGGGCAATTAAGTCCTTCTATGATATTTCTATTATGTTGTTAAGGGTTACGTCTTTGTGTGCTTATATATATGTAAAAATATATTTCCCTCTAAGGTTGGTTGCCTTCTACTTTACATGACATCAAATGTGGTGCACTACTCTTGGAATAGGAGTGATGTGAGGCATGAGATGTCGCAGCTGCACCATCTGGGGATAGGTTTACTCGTGGGTGAGGCTTGGCCAAAGCATGTGGAGAGTATCCCTGAGTATGGCAGATGTTGAGTTTCGGCTTCCAGTTCTGGGTCCCTTGGGTGAGTAGAAGCCTCACCCAGCCCAGTCCAGGCGCCCCGAATGAAACAGCCTGGCAGGGGGTCCAGCAGCATGGCTATGGCAGTGTCAATTTATGCTCTCTAATACATATATTTTTAATCAAGACTGTTGCCTTCTACTTTAAAGCCCATAAAATGTGATGTGCTACTCTTGGTACATTAGTGGCATAGAGTAGGAGATGTCACATAGCCATGAATGTGGCTGTGTGCTCCAAGAATTCTAAAACTTTAAATAGGGTGATAGAGCTGGAGTTAAATTTTTAACTGGATGGTAACTTTGGGATCTGGAGGCATCTCTACAGTTTGTGGCTCTCTTTCAAGATTTATTTGTGAATCTCTGGGTTGTAGCCATTGATGAGCTTATATGCAGCAGTTTGTGGTGTAGCGGCTCCTAGAAAAACAGGGAGATGGGGGGAGGTTGCTCATTCCTAACTCTATGAGAGCCTGGAGATTTTGGTCACAAATCCTGCATACCTGGGTTTTTCAGCAGATTCATTCTTATGATTTAGGCTCGTTCTGAGCATGTGGAGATTGACCTTGGGCATAGTGGTGATTGGGTTCTGGAGGATTTTGGATGCTGGGACTCTGTTGGGAAGGATGCTGGGCTTACCTGTCTCGCTCCAGGGTGCCCCAGATGAGATTAAGCCTGGAGCAGGGTCTGGAGCCATCTGTGAAGCTTGTAGCTCTTTTCCAAGATTTATTTACTTCACTTAGTATTATGATCTCAGTTCCACCCAAGTTGCAGCAAACTGCAAGATTTCATCTTTTCTTATAGTTGTGCAGTAGTCCACTGTGTAAACATACCACAGTTTATCTGCTCATCTGTTAGTGGGTTTGTGAATTGTTTCTAGATCTTGACTTTTGTGCTGCAATGAACACAGGACTGCAGTTTTCTTTTTAAATTAATGTGTTTGTGCTTTGGGGATAGATGCCAAGAAGAGGAAGTTGTATTTACTTTCTGGAAGTTTTCATGCTGTTTTTATAGAGGCTGAACCTGGTGAAAGTCCTAACAGCAATTGAGGGTTCCTTTTTAATCACATACCCACTAACACTGGTTATTTTCAGTCTTTTTCATTCATAGCACTTTCCATGGTATGAGATAGTACCTCATTGTCATTTTGATTTGTGTTTCCGTGTTAAGTTATGAAGGGCACTTTTTCATATACCAACTGGCAATCTGTATGAAACACTAGCTGATAGTGTCAGCTCAGCAACCTCTCCACCCCTTTCTTTCCCTTTCTCCATTTTTTGGATAGGAATATTTGTTTTGTTTGTTACGTTTTTCAAGTATTTTATAAACCTTGGATATTATCTGATGTGTGGTAAACAACTATTTTCTTCCATCAGTAGGGTGTCTTTTTATTTTAGTCATTGCTTATTCTGCAGTACAGAGTCTTTAAGTTTGATGTAGACCCATTTGTTTCTTTCTGTTTTCTTAGCCAATAGCATCAATTCATTGAGATACCTCTCAAGTCAACATTGTAGATAGCTCTACCTATGTTTTCTGCAATGATTTTTTAATGAATTTGGGTCTAATACTGAGGTCTTTAATCCACTTGAGTTAAGTTTTGTTTATTTTGTGATACAGGTGTACAGATTACTTGTTTTGCATTTACTAACCAGTTTTCTCAGTGCTATTTGTTAAAGTGGTTTTCCTTGCACCACGTGTCTATACACCTGAAAATTTAATCCCTGGGCTCTCAATTCTATTCAATGGGTTTGAAAGTCTACCTTTATTCCAGCACCACACAGTTTTTTTTATAATTTTATTTTTAATTTGAGGAACTGATATTTACAATACTGATAACAATAGGGTTTCATGCATACCGTGTTCCAACATTACATTCTATACCAGAGTGTCTGTTTTCCTGCAATAGTGGCTCAGTCAATCCCCCTACTGCAGTAAGCTCTGTTTTGTAGACCCATAGATCTGTTTTGTAGTTCTCATATTCTGCTGCCTTAGGCCATTTGTTATTTCCTTACTATATTTTGTTATGTCTCACCTACAAAAAGATCACAAGAGATCTTTTTGTATTGATCCCTCTCCTTCTGAATTACTTCACTTAACAAGATTCTCTCCAGATCCAACCACATAGTGGAAAATTGCATGATTATTTAGCTGAGTAGTATTCCATTGTGTGTATATACTGTAGTTCCTTTATCCAGTCATCTGTTCTTGGACACAGGTCGTTTCCAGATGTTGGCTACTGTTATTGATGCAATGAACAAAGCGGTGTAAAATGTCTTTTAGGAGTAGGGACTATGGACTCTCAGGGTAAATTCCAAGACATGGAACTATTGGATCATATGACAGCTCAATTTTTAATGCTCTGAGAAAAGTACATTGTTTACCAAAGAGGTAGAATGAGTCAACAATCCAATCATTAGTGTCTGAGGGTTCCTTTTTCCCCACACTGGTTGTTTTTGTTCTTCTGGATGTGTTCCAGTTTCGCTGGGATGAAGCAGTATTTCATTATTGCTTTTATTTTCACTTCTCTGGTGACAAATGAGGGGGAGAAAAAATATTTATATACTTATTGGCATTATATTTCTTTGGGGAAGTTTCTGTTTATCTCTTTTCCCCATTTTTTGATGGGGTTGCTTGGAGGTTTGTTGTTGTTGATAATATCACGTTTCTATTTTATGTATCTTTGATATTAAACCTTTGTCATATGAGTATCTGTAAAATATTCTCTTCTATTGTTTTAATTTTGATCATTGTTTCTTGAAGACAATGTGTATTTCTTCTTAATCATAATCATAAACTTTCTTCTTAATCTTAATCATAAACTTCTTAATTTGATATAGTTCCATGTGCTCATCTTTTTATGTATCTTTGCTTCTGTTTGGTTGGTAAGTGGATTGAATCCTTGTAGAGGCCTCTAGATTTAATGTCATGAGAATTCTACCTATGCTTTCACTGATATTTAATCTGTGGATTCAATTCTGATATTGAGGTCCATTGAATTGAATTAAAAATTAATTTTATTAAAACCACTGTCACTGTCACTATCATCCCATTGCTCATCGATTTGCTCGAGCGGGCACAAGTAACATCTCCATTGTGACTTGTTGTTACTATTATTGACATATTGAATACACCATGGGTAGCTTGCCAGACTCTGCCATGTGGGCAAGGTACTCTCAGTAGCTTGCTGGGCTCTCTGAGAGGGGTGGAGGAATCCAACCTGAGTCAGCTGCGTGCAAAGCAAACGCCCTACTTGCTGTGCTATCGTTCCAGCCCTTTATTAAAACCATGATTTATAAAGTTGTTCACAGTACAGCTGTTTCAGGCATACAAAGTTCCAACATCAATCCCACACCAGTGTGACCTTCCTACCACCGATGTCCTCAGTTTCCTTCCCATCCCCCAGTATGTCCCCATAGCAGTATAACAAATGCTTGCTAAAACAAAACTTAAAATAATAGAAAACAGAATTATCAAATAATGAGTCAATAAAGTAATTTTGAGATGGATGACTACTATATTATTTAAACCTATGTAACTAAAGAAATTAAATAATTAAAGACAATATAATATGCTCATTTACATATATAATTTTTAACTCTGGTGTCTAAAATACACTGCATTAAATTTTATTTTGTATTTGGATTCTCATTGTAGTAATAGTCATGCTTTCTTTGTCATTAATAAAGCCATTTTTAATTCTTTGCTGATATATTTTGACTTTATGTAGGATAACAGAGCCTCAGGTAGTTTAGGTTTATTGGGTTACTCCCATCACAGTGCTTCCATTCCTCTGTGTTCATTTGCTACTGTCTTCCTGTGCCCATACAAAAGGACATGGCTCTGAATAAACTATGCAAAGGACTCAAGGAGAAGAGAAAAACAACATTTACAACTGAACAGAACACAAAGAAAGAAGTTAAAAATGCAAAATTTAGTAAAAGTGAAGAGAATTAAGAAAATTTAAAGGGGAAATTCTGAATAGGCCTATAAATGTATGGTGTTTTATTTTAAGAAAAGGAATATTTATTTCTAGACAATATTATATTATAGATACTGCTTAAGCATTTGCTAATACAGGCAAGTAAGATTGCAATAAAAATCTCTATAGATTTAAAAAACTGATAAGACATATAACATTTAATTATTGAAATAATAAAATCCCTTAGCAAGCTATGAGTAAGAACAACTTTCTTAAACTATGTAGTGGTAGTAGTAGATGGCAAACACCATGAGGGAAGTGTGTCAGAAGAAGTTCCTTTAAAGCTTCTGACAAAACTGGTTTCAAAGTTAAGAATTCTTTAAGATGTTGCCTATCTCCGAAGTTCTGTATGTTTCCTTCAAATCTGAATAATAATCTAGTTGGATAGAGTACTCTTGCTAAAGTGTTCATTTCATTAAGTTTTTTACCATTTCTCCTCATTCCCTTCTGGTTCATAAGGTATAATTTTATAGATCTTGCTATGAATCTTACAGACTTTCCTTGTTATATAAACATACCCCCTTTTCTATTCTTGCTACTTTCAATATTCTATTTTTTGAACTTTTGTCATCTTGAGTACAATGTGGACTGGAGTTTTCCTATTCTATCTGTGTCTATTTTTGCTGGGATTCTTTGGGACTAATGGCAATGGGTGCCTGTATTCCTAAATAATAGGCATGTGACTAACCAGGGTTCAATCCCTTGATATCCCATAAAGTCCCCCCCCCCAAGTTCCGTCAGAAGTAATTCCAGAGTGAAAAGCCAGGAGTGAGCACCGCAGTGTGTGATCCCAAAACTGGAGAGAAAAACAAAAGCTTCACAAGCTATGGAGCCAGTCCCAATGAAAATGGTGGAGTTCAGTGTGAAGGATGCCCGGGTCTAGTTTTTGAACTGGCTTTTGTGTAAGGTGTGAACCATTTATTACTCAGAATGAATCTGAATTCATTTATTTTACATATGACTGATCAATTTTCCCAGTACTATTTGCTGAAGAGGCTTTTCTTGCTCCAGTTCCTATATTTTTCCTTCTTTGTTGAAGATTTGTTGTCCATATACCTGATATACCCCATATATCTCTGGGTTCTCAATACTATTACACTGGTCTGAGAGTTTGTATTTATTCTAGGATATATCTTGGATACTATAAATTTATAGTATAACTTAAAGTAGAAGAATGATAAACCTCTAATTTTCCTTTTTATTAGTATTGCTTTGGCTATTCAAGAAATTTTATTCATCCATATTAATTTCAACAGCAATTGGTCTATGTCTATAAAATATTCCATGGGTATTTAAAAAGTTATTTAGTCACCATGAAATTATAAAGTTATTAATGATTGTGTTTCAGGCATACAATGTTTCAATACTGATCACTTCACCAGTGCTCAGGTCTCTCCCCATTTGCTTCCCACCCACCAGTCTATGTCTGTGAGAGCCACTTGGTTTTTTAAATACAATTTTGAAATGCGATTGACAGCACTGTTGTTGGTAAAATGTCATGCATAACTTTATCACATTCCAGCACCACTTTCTCTTCTAGGCTGAATGCTTCTCTCCAGCATAGATATTGCCTCCTCCATGTCCATGCATTTTTTTATTTTTAGGGAATTCATTGGATCTGTATAGTGCTTCAGGTAAAATTATAATTTAGACAATATTAATTCTCCAATCCATGAACAGGAGTATGTTTCTATTTTCTGTTTATTTATTTATTTATTTATTTGCTTTTTGGGTCACACTTGGCGATGCTCAGGGGTTACTCCTGGCTCTGCACTCAGGAATTACTCCTGGCGGTGCTCTGGATACCATATAGGATGCTGGGACTCAGACCCGGGTTGGCCGCGTGCAAGGCAAATGCCCTATCTGCTGTGCCTCCAGCCCCTTTTATTTATTTTGAATGAAGTGGTTTAAATTAAACTGTGAGACAGCCAAAGTAATTTTCTTCAATCTTATAGAAATTGATGGGACACATGAATTGACACACTTAGATGAAAGTCAGATAAAGAAAGACTGGCAAGGATAGAAATACACCAGGGACTGCATCCTTTTTGCAGCTTTTGTACCATCTTTGCAACTCAGAACTTGTCATGTTATCACCCAAATCTCTTTACAAAACTATTTTGTGGATACTTTGGCCCAAGCCCAGCCTTTAAATGACTTATTCAGGGGACAGAGATGAATGTCTTCTTATTTCTTTTATGAGTGAATTATAGTTTCCTTTGTATACATCTTTCATGTTTGTTAAGCGATTCCAAGATCCTTGATTTTCTTAGGTATAATTGTGAATTTTGTTTTTTCTCTCTCTCCTTTTGATTTCATTGTTTGTGTATAGAAATGCCAAAGCTTTCTGCATGCTTATTTTGTAGTCTGCAACTTTACTATACAAGTTTATTGTTTCTATGAGTTTTTCTGTAGAGTCTGGGGTTTTCTAAACCCAGTATCATGTCATCTACAAATGTGATAGTTTGATTTCTTTTCTAGTCAGGATTCCCACATATATCTTCTTGTCTGATTTCTATGGCAGAGACTTCCAATACCAGATTGTGTAATAGTGGTGAGAGTGGGCAGCCATGCCTTATGCTTGATCTTGAAGTGAAGATTTCTAGTTTTTCACAAATGAGTACAATGCTGGAGATGGGTTTATGGTAAATTACTTTCACAATATTGAGAGATATTCATTGTAATGTTTACTTATTGATTATTTTTGGCTATTTAGGTCACACTTGACAATTCTCAGGGATTACTCCTGGTTCTTCACTCAGGAATTACTACTTGTGATGCTTGGGGGAACCATATAGGATGCCAGGGATTGAACCCGGGTCTGCCACGTGTAAGGCAAACGTCCTACCCACTATACTATCACTTTGGCCACACGTTGTTTTATTAAGAACTCATTTTTTTAATCTCTCCCTCTTTTTTATTGACTCAGCCTTAGGTACAGAGTTACAAGTCTGTTCACAATTGCATTTCAGTCATACAATGTTCCAATACCAGTGTACATTTCCTACCACCCAGTTTTCCTCCAGACACCCTCTCTCTCTCCCACCCCCTCACAGACTGCCTCTATGGCATGCGAGTTTCTTCTTTTATTCTTGGGACAACACATAGCAGTGCTCAGAGATCACTCCTGGTGGGGTTTGGGGAACCATATGGGATTTTGGGGATTGAACTCAGGTTGGCTGCCTGTAAGGCAAATGCCCTACCCAAATACTATCACTCTGGTCCCCGAATTTGGTTTCTTTTTTTTTTCTTAACTTGAGTATATTAAACTATTCTTGTATCCTTGGAATAAATTTTATTTAGCCATGGCATGTAATATTTTGATGTATTGTTGGATTTGGCATTGCTAATTTTGTTGAGGATCTTTCTGTCTATATTTATCAGATAGATATCTGTATTTTGGTTTTTATGATCTTTCTCTGCTTTTGGTATCAGTTTACTTCATAGAAAAAGGGATATTTCTTCAACTTCCTGGGAAAGTTTTTTGATTTGTTTTTTATTGGAGGCCACATATGATGGTGTTGTGCACTTAGGAATTACTTCTGGTGGGCTTGGGGGATCATATGGCATATCAGGGATCAAATATGGGTGGGCTGCATGCAAGGCAAGTGCCCTACCCACTGTACTATCTCTGATCCCATGGAAGATCCTTAGAAGGATTGAAGTAGGTCTTCTTTAAAGATTTTGGAAAAACTCATTAATAAACCCGCCTGGACCTGGGCTTTGGCTTTGAGGAAGAAGTTTGATTACCATTTCAATTTCCTTGCTAGTAATTGGTCTGTTATAGTGCTCTATTTCCTTTTCATTTAGCCTTGCAAGTTATGAGTCCAAAAATTTATCCATTTAAGATTCTCCACTTTTATGGCATAAATATTTTCATAGTAATCCTTGATGAACTTTAGAATTTCTGTGGTGTCTGTTATGCTATCTCTCCTTCCATTTCTGATTTGGTTTATTAGAGTTTTCTTCTCTTTATGAATCTAAGGGTATGTGGATCTTGTTTAGTTTTTAAAACAAAAAATAAAACAAAAAAAAGGTCTTGATCTTGTTGATTTTTAAATTTTTTTTAAAAGTTTCCCTTTCATTGGATTCTGCCCTAATTTTTATCATGTCATTTTTCATGCTTGCTTTGGACTACCTGTGTTGATCTTTTTTTCAGCAGTTTAATCTGTGCTGTTAGGATATTTATTTGGCCCTGATTTCCTGATAAACACTTGAATTGCTATGAACTTCTCTCTTAACACCATTGTTGCTAAGTCCCATATGTTCTGATAAACCGTGTTTTCATTCTTGTTTGTTCCCAGGAATATTTTTATTTTTCCTTCAATTTCCTGTTTGAGTCAGTGGTAAATTGTTTAATTTCCAGCTGTTTGAGTTTTTGCCCAGTTTCTATTTATGATCAATTTTCACTTTCAAAGTATTGTTGTCTGAGAAGACAGTTGATATGTTTTCTAGCTTGTTGATTTTATAGAGGTATGTTTTGTGATCTAGCCTAGTACCACATAGTGTTGGTAAATATAGATTTAGACTTTAATTTTAAATCAAGGAATAGTGTCTTTCATGGTTTCTCTAAATTATAATTTTATATCCAAAGTAATTAAAAAGTTATGAAGTTATTGCTCCACATGGATTTTAGCAGCATTTGTTCCACATTTTCAAACAAGAGGTTTTTATAGGGTATTCACTGACTCTGTTTGGTGTTTTGGGTAGGATGGTCATTTTAACAATGTTAGTTCTTCCAGTCCATGAACAGGGACTATATTTCTATTTTCTGATGTTTTCTTCTATTTCTTCTATCAAAGATTTATAGGGTTTTTTTTTCGCATAATTTTTAACTTTCTTTGTTAAGTTGATTCCTAGGTACTTGATTTGGATGGGGGGGGCATAACTGTGAATCGTATTATTTATTTATTTATTTATTAATAGGTTTTTGGGTCACACCTGGTGAGGCTTAAAGTGTACTCCTGACCCTACATCATGACTTACTACCGGTAGGAATCGAAACTGGGTTGGTCATGTGCAAGGCAAAAGTCAAGGCAAAAGTCCTACCCTTAGTACCATCTCTCTAGTATTCTGTAAAAAATATAGTATTCTTTAAAAAAGCTTCTTTTCTACTTCTTTGAGTATACAAGTGCAGTGGATCTCTTCATATTGAGTTTTCACTACACCACTCTATGGCATAAGTTGTTTCTAGAAGTTTTATGGTGGTGTGTTTTGGGTTTTCTATGTGCACTATCATGTCATATGAACAGTCTTAGTTTGACTTCCCAGTTTGAATATCCTTATTGCCTAATTGCTGTGGCAAGGAATTCTAATACTATATTGAATGATAGCTGTGGCAGTGGACATCCTTATCTCATACTTGATCCTAGAAAAGGTTTTAGTTTTTTATGATGATTATGATGTTAGCTGTATGCTTGTCCTTTATGACCTTACAATACTAAGAAAGTTTCTCCTATCCCATTTTGTTGAGAGTTTTTATCACAAATGATAAGTTTTTTTTCTTGTATTAATGTAGTGTGCCTTGTTTAACTAAAAAAAAATTTTAGTGTTTTCCATGTCTGCTTTTAGTAGCACTGTAGCACTGTAGCACTGTTGTCCTGTTGTTCATCGATTTGCTTGAGTTGGCACCAGTGAAGTCTCCATTTTGAGACTTGTTGTTACTGTTTGATATGCCACGGGTAGCTTGCCTTTTAGTATCAGGGTAATATTGGCCTAAAGGAACTGTTAGGGAGAATTCCTGTTTCTTCAACTTTTTGGAAAATCCTGAGAATAAGGAGTAGAATTTGAAAGAACTTGCTAGTGAACAAATCTGAGCCAGGGGTTTTGTTTTGAGGGAGACTTTTGAGTACTGTTTCAATTTAGTTAATAATTAGTTTATATAGGTGTTTTGCTTTCTCCTGATTCAGTTTTGGAAAGTTATATTATTAAAAAAATTTTTTTTCCATTTCTTCTAGCCACTCAAATTTGCCAGCGTACCTGGCTATCTTCCCTGGGGCCTCCTCGGAGGGGAGGGGCTCCAGCTTCCCTCCCCACCCCGAGCAGAACTCCAGACGGCTGAAGACATCTGGAGCCTAGCCACAGTCATGCTCAAGGCCCTCTCCACACATTTGGATGAGCCTCACACATAAAGGAACCGGCAGAGGAACCCAGGTGTGTGGGACCCGGGGCTGAGACCCCCAAGGCTGCTCGGACCTGGACTGGGCCTCCTCCACCCAGATTTCCCATCTCCCAGTACCTAGGCGGTCACACCCAGGGACTGCCCACAGCGCAGTGTAATCCTGTCAACGGCCAGCATCCAGAGACTTAGAAGCCAGCTCTCAGAAGTGCACAGCCGCTAAGTGGCTGCAAGATATCTTAGAGGTCCTACCTCTCCCTCTGGGAGAACTTGTCAAAGTACTGGGAGTTTCCTGTCCACATAGTAGAGCCAGGCAAGGTCCCCATGGTGAATTAATATGCCAGCCAAATCCAGTAACAAGTTGGGTCTCATTCCTCTGACCCGGAAAGAGCCTCCAGTACACCATCGTTGGAAGGATGAGTAGAGAGAGGCTTCTAAAAATCTCAGGGCCTGGACAAATGGAGATGTTACTGAGACCACTGGAGAAATTCGACGATCAATGGGATGATGATGATGATGATGATGATGATGATGATGACGACGATGACTCAAATTTGTTATAAAGTTGTTCATAGTAGTCTTTTGAATTTTGAATTTCTGTGGTAGTTTCTAAGTACTCCCCCTGTCATTTCTGATTCAATCTACTAGTTTTCTGCCTCCCTTTTTTTCTTTCTAAGTGAACTAAGGTTTTGACAATCTTGTTTACTCCCTTTAAAAACTAACCCTTTTCATTGATCTTTTGTAACTTTTAATTTGTTTCCATATCATTGATCATCACTCTTAAGTTTTATTATTTCTGTCCTTCTGTTTACTTTGGGCTACCTCAGTTTTTCTTTTTCTGTACCTTAAGATGTATACTTAGGGACATGTCTTTATTTGGGCCTTTCTTTTACTTGTACTGCTCTGAAAGTCTCTCATAGGAAAGCATTTGCTGGTCCCACAATTTCTTTATTAATATATTGGCATTATGTTTCTTCTGTGTCTTGGCTATTGTAAACAATGCTTCAATGAACCTGAGTGTGAAGATATATTTTTTCAAGTTAGTGATTTTGTCTCCTTCAGATACATATCCAGAAGTAGAGTTATTAGATCATATGTAGTTTTAATTTTTGAGGAAATTCCATATATTTTCCACAGTGATTATACTGATTTATAGTCCTACAAACTGCACAAGGATTTCCTTTCTTTTTTTTTTAAATTAAAATTTTAACAAGGCACTGTGATTTAAGGTTTTTTTTTCTCCACATCCTTGACAATATTTGTTACCTTACCTTTCTGATAATTGAGCTTTTCTAACATGTTAGTGATATCTCATTATGGTTTTGATTTGAATTTCTCTGATAATCAGTGATGTTAAGCACTTTTTCATGTATATGTTAGCCATACAGATGTCATGCCTTCTTTGGAAAAATGTCCGCTTAGATTCTCTACCATTTTCAGTCATATTGTTTGCTTTTCTATTCATCTATACAAGGTATTTATATACTTTACATACAGATCTCTCATGACCTATATGATTTGCACAACATTTTCTTTTCTATTTGCCTTTTCTTTTTAAAAAATATTTTCTTTTTATAAAGTTGTTCACAATAATTCATTACATTTAATACTCAAACACCAACCCCACCACCATGTACCTTCCCACCACCATAAGAGGAAAGTGTGTAAAGATTGTTGTATTTCATCCTGGAGCCATTTAAGTCCTTGTATAAGAGATTACAAGCATGTATGTTAAACCCAAAGAAATGTGTGCTACTTTTGGTACATCAGTGGGCTAGAGTATGAGAAATTGTTCCAGGAATTTTGAAATTTAAATTATGATTATAGAGCAGATTCACCCATGGGTAAGGCCTATGTTGCTCTCTTCTTGGCCATTGATGACATTATATGGCACCAGGGGCCGTTTGTGGGCATGATTGCCAAGCTACTGGAAAACTTGAGAACTGGGGGGGAGGAGGCCCAGTCCCCCTCCGAGTGAGCTTGGAGATTTCAGTCACGGGTCCCTCATACCTGGGTTTTTCTGCAGGTTCTCTTGTGGGTGAGGCTCATCTGAGCCTGTGGAGAGTGGCCTTCAGCATGACTGTGGTTAAATTCTGGAGGTTTTTTGGTTGCAGGGGTTCTGCTGCGTCATGGAGGGAAACTTAACCCATCCCCCTCCAGCCCCCTCCGAGTTGCCCTGGTAAAGACAGCTGGCATGGGGTCAAGACATTCTCTTGTTGCCTTTTCATTATAATTTAATTTATTCAGAAGAAATGCTTTGGTTGGTGTAGTTGATGTTTATTTTTATCGCCTTTGCTTATAGTGTCAAATTTTTTAAAATCTCCAAGAATGATGCCAGGTTGACTTCCTATGTTTTTTTCTTTCTTTGACTTCCTATGTAACTTTTTAGGAGTTGTTTGGTTTTGGGTATTTCATTTCAGTCTTTAGTCTATTTTGAGTTTATTTTTCTATATGGTGCTAAAAGAGGTTCAGTTGCATTTTTTTGCATGTGATTGCACAGTTTTCTCACCACCATTTATCATATTATTGTCAATTATTTTCTCTTTCCTATTGGATATTCTTGACTACTTTCTCACAAATTAGTTAATCGTAAATGTGGATACTTAATTTTGGACTCTCAATTCTATTCTACAGATCTATATGTCTGATTTTTTGTTTTTGTTTTACGGGGCCACACATGGTGGTACTCAGGGCATACTCCTGGCCCTGTGCTCAGGGAACACTCCTGGTATTACCTGGGAGATTATATGTGGTACTAGGGATTGAACCGGTGTCAGCCACATACCAGGCATGTACTTTAACCTCTGTACCTTCTCTCCAGGCCCCTATATGTCTGTATTATCTGTGCAAAACATATGGCTTTGGTTACTATAGCTTCATGATATAGTTTGAAATCACTAATTGTAATGTTGGTAACTTTGTTTTCATAGAATTAGAAAATCTTTTAGCAGTTATTTCTTTAAGCATTTTCTTCTTTTTTTGTGATTTTATTGAGAAATAGTAAATAACTTATAATGAAGTTGATAATTGAAATACAGTTCTTTCTTCACTCCTACAAACTTCTCCCTCACTACACATACACCCCAGTGCTTCCATTTGAAAGAGCTTTTATTGTTCTACCTTCAGATACATTATCTTTTATAATGTCTATCTAATTACAAAATGCAGTGATATTTTTTCAGCTGTGGGTTTTCTATTTGAACTTTCTATTGATCAATTTATCATCTCATTGTGTCCATAAGAATATTTATAAAAGATGCTTAAAATATTTACCTGGGCTGGAACAATAGTATAGCAGGTAGGGTATTTGCCTTGCACGTGGCCGACCCAGATTTGATTCCCAGCATCCCACATGGTCTCCCGAGCACTGTCAGGAGTAATTCCTGAGTGCTAAAGCCAGGAATAATCCCTGTGAATCACCGGATGTGACCCCCCAAAAAAATTTACCTACTACTTTCATAGTATTTCTAGGTCTGTAGCAAAATGAACAACATGGAATTGGGTCAATTTTTCTTTGCTTATAAGTTGTCTGCTTCTCCGTGTATTTCTATTTTATTTGTGGGGGCACACCCAGTGGTGCCTAAGGCTCACTCCTGGCAGTGCTCAGGGGACCATATGTGGTGCCAGGAATTGAACTATGCATGCAAGGCAGGAGCCTTATTCCAAGTACTATCTTTTTGGCCTTTGTATATTTTTAATTGTTTTTTGTTTTTATTTTATTGTTGAGTGCAAGATATTGCTGTTTCTCTTTAACTAGGGTTGCATTTCTTCTTTTTTTTCATTTTTTTTTCTTTTTGGGTCACACCCAGCGATGCTCAGGGGTCACTCCTGGCTCTGCACTCAGGAATTACCCCTGGCCGTGCTCAGGGAACCATATGGGATGCTGGGAATCGAACCTGGGTTGGCCGCGTGCAAGGCAAACACACTACCCGCTGTGCTATCACTCCAGGCCCGGGTTGCATTTCTTTTGGCAAGAAGTTTATATATATATATCACTTGTATCACTTGTCATTCCGTTGATCTTTAATTTGCTCCAGCAGGCGTCAGTAACATCTCCATTTGTCCCTGTCGAGTGCTAGTGTAGCCCAATGATATCTGCTCACTCTAGGAAAAGGAAGAGCCTCAAATTGTTCATTCAGGATTTTGAAGAAGAGGTATAACCATCTCGTTGGTGGGCGGCCACGTGGTCTTTTGTCATTCTGTGGAATCCAGTGGGTAATGGCTCTAGTCCAGCAGTCGTCTCTGAATCGCATTATGTGTCCGGCCCATCTGATTTTTGACACTTTTTTTTTTTTTAAAAAAAAAACTATGTGGTGTTCTAAAGAAGTCTTATATTAGCAAAAATTTCTTACTAAACATAAAAGTAATTTTGTGTTTATACCTGAAGACATTTAAAATTTTTCTGTCTTCAAAGTCTAATGATCTCAGAGTTTACCCTAACATCCCACTTTCTCCATACATATAGTAGATTCTTTCAATATTGATACTTTCTCGCTTCCATTAAGATATTTTGATGTGCAGGAATGTGCATAATTTTATTCCTTGTTTGCTTTTTTTAATTTGGGGGCCACAACTGACAGTACTCAGAGCATACTCCTGGGCTTACTCCTAGCTCTGTGCTCAGAAATAATTTCTGGTGGGCTCAAGGGACCATATAGGATGCCAGGGATCAAACCCAAGTCGACTGTGTGCAAAGCAAGCGCTCTACCCTCTGTACTGTCGCTCTGGCCCCAATGTGCATAATTTTATTTTATTTATTGAGTTATTTTGTGCCACATCCAGAAGTGCTCAGGAATCACAACTAGCAGTGTTCAGGGGACCATGTGGGATTGCCAGGGATTGAACCTGGTCACCAGCATGCAAAGCAAGCACGGTATCTATTGTTCTTTCTGGCCCTGGTATAATTTTAAACATTAGTTTTGTTCCACAATTTTACTTCTTCAGAAATTGCAGTGTGTTCTCCACATTCAGCACATGCCGCACATTCTTTTTTGATCCTTTCTTACGTGCTTCCTTTATCTCAGAAGAGTGAGCAAGAAAAAATGTATCTGTTATAGAGGCAGACTGGAGGTGGAGTGGTGGGAGGAAAATTGGGGACATTGGTGGTGGGAAGCTTAGGTGGTGGGAAATGGCGGGTGTTGGAACATTGTATGACTGAAACCCAATCATGTACGACTTTGGAACTTAGTATCACATGGTGATTCATTTTTTAAAAAATCATAAACTGAAGAATTACACTGATGAAAACAATAAATGCATATATGTCTTTACCTCAATTTTCTTCTTTTGTTGCTGTACTATTTTCAGTGTTTTTAATGTTTTTATTAGGATTCCTTCTTCTTTGGGTATTTTGTTTATTTTGTAGTTTTGTGGTTTTCAACTATTTTTTAAATTTTTTTTTAGGAAAATATGCCTTTTCCTTCGGTTATGCTACTGAATTTGCACAATTCCTGTTGCAGTCCTTCCTTTTTTCTTCTTTTTCTTTTCTTTCTTTCCTTTTTATTCACATCACTTCCTGGTGTTTGAATTTATCACCACAGAAGTGACCCCTGAGCAACTTGCTGGACATAGCCCCTGAGCACCACTAGGTATGCTCCCCAAAACTTAAAAATTATGTTTTGTTTTCTTTTTTTTAATCTCCCTAGGAATGCTTCCCTGGGAACATAATTTGGTATAGAGTTTGGGTTACAGCATATCATTTTGTGGTTAGTTTTTAGGTAAAACTTTTCATTAGCAAAAAACATGATTCCATTTTTGGTATGTTTGTGTTCTTATAGTTAATTTCTTTGTGAGGCAAATGCAAAAACTGCTACATTAAAGAAATTCTGTAATTGATTTCCTTGTATGAATGCTTTTTAATGTCTTGCTATTCTTGGAATTTTATTGAGAAGATGAATGTCCAATTCAACTGGAACACAGAAGTAATTTTTTTTCTTTTTTTTTATTTTTTACGATTTTATTTTTATAAAGTTGTTCACGATGATTTATTATATGCAATATTCCAGCACCAATCTCACCACCATTATACCCTCCCACCACCATTCTTTTCTTTTCTTTTTTTTTTATTAGTTTATTTTTAATTAGAGAGTCATCGTGAGGGTACAGTTACAGATCCATACATCTTTGTGCTCATATTTCCCCCATACAAAGTTCGATAACTCATCCCTTCACCAGTGCCCATTCTCCACCACCAGTAAACCCAACATCCTTCCCCCCCTCCCCAGTCCCGTCTCCCCCCACCCCACCCTGCCACTATGGCAGGGAATTCCCTTTTGTTCTCTCTTTCTGATTAGGTGTTGTGGTTTGCAATAAAGATGTTGAGTGGCCATTGAGGAACACAGAAGTAATTTTTAAAAAATAAATGAGTTTAGACAAGGCCCCGAGTCACCACCCACCAACCTCTGGCTCCTAAACGGCCATGATGCCAGAGGCACACAAACCAATCTTGGAACCCAGTGGCTTTTGGCAGAAATGCATCTGGACTGAGCATTAAACTATGGTGCCATGCCACTCCGGGTGGGGAATGGTGTTAGTCCCTTCCGCCCTTTCCCTCTGGTGGCGAGGTGGCCACCACCTATTCAGAGCCTATTGGATAGCCAGGTAAGAGACTGCAGTGATGAGACTGGGGCCTCATGGGGTGGGGGGTGGAACCAGCCCCTCAGCCCCTCCAGACTTATTAAACATCAGAAATCCAAAATTGCGTGGCCGCTATTGCGGCCTTACAGCATCATATGCTCTTAATAACCAGCAATATAAAGCAAATTATCTAATGGTGCCTTTTTGGCAGGTCTGATTGTTGGGGAAATTTCAAATAATAATGTTTTGTGGGTTTTTTTTGTTGAAATATTGAATGTGATCAAAGTGGAGAGAGAGTAAAGGGGAAATCATCAGCCACACAGGCGGGGGAGGGCGGGCAGGGGAGGATGGGAGGCATACTGGGGTTCTTGGTGGTGGAACATGTGCACTGGTGAAGGGATGGGTGTTTGATCATTGTATGACTGAGACTTAAACTGAAAAGCTTTGTAACTGTTCTCATGGTGATTCAATAAAAATAAATTAATTAGAATAAATGAGTTTGTGGTAGTATTGAGGGCAAAAATGTTGTCTTATTTTTCAAGAGTCCTAATTTATTTAATTAAATTTTTCAGGGCCTAGTGGGAGGGACACCTAGCAGTGGTCAGGGTCTACTTCTGACTTGGTGCTCTGAGATCATTCTCCACAGTGCTCAGGAACTATACAGGGTTATGGATCCATTCCAGACATCCCACATGCAAAGAGTCCTGATTTAAAAAATTTTTAAATTTAATCACTGTGAGTTGCAAAGTTACTCATGATTAAATTTCAGGTGTACAGTGTCCCAATGTCAATCCATTCACTAGAGCCCACTTCCCTCCGCAGTGTCCACTGTTTCCTTCCCATTCTTCAGCCTGCCTTATGGCAAGCACTCTTTCTCTTTCTATTTTCTTTCTCCCCCCCCCTTTCATTCATTGTGATTTACAATACTGTTACTGATAGGGTATCATGCTTATCACTTTACCTCCTTTCAACATCTAGTCCTCATTCAAAATGATCACTTTCCTTTATGATTGTCATAGTAAAGGGTCCTTAATTTTACTTTCTTTTTCCCCCTTCTTTATTATTTGCGGCCACCAACCCTTTTCTATTTATTTGGCTTTCTATTAGAATAAATCAATATTTTGTGCCTCTATTTCTAGTCTTGGGCTGAAGCAATAGTACAGTGGTAGGGCATTTGCCTTGCACACAACCAACACGGGTTTGATTCCTCCATCCCTCTTGGAGAGCCCGGAAAGTTACTGAGAGTTTCTCGCCCGCACGGCAGAGACTGGAAAGCTACCCGTGGTGTATTCAATATGCCAAAAACAGTAACAACAAGTCTCAAAATGAAGACGTTACTGGTGTCCACTCTAGCAAATCGATGAGCAACGGGATGACAGTGACAGTGAATGATCCTAGTCTCTAGTCACCTTCAACAGTGATCCAGTACCACGAACAATAATTTCCCAGACCTAGCTGGGTCTATTTGTTTAAGATCCAAGATTTTGGTCTGCTGTTTAAGTTCTTTGCTCCCCTCTTTTCTTCTTTTCTTTCTTCCATTATTTTTTCTCCTTATAGTGCTGAAGCTTACATGCAAGGCAAGCACACCCCAACTGAGCTTTATTTCCTCTATCTTCTCTTTTCTCTTTTTGGGGGGAGTGGCACACTAGCAATGTTCACAGCTTACTCCTGGCCCTGCAATCAGGAATTATTCCTGAAGAGCTTGGAGGCCCAAATGGGGTGCTGGGGATCGAAGTCAGGTTGACCACATGCATTGCAAGCGCCCTGTCCTATGTATTATTGCGCCAGCCCCCCTTTTCTTACTAATGAGGATATTTAAGTATTTTCTCCCTACTCTTAGCATCCAAAGAGGAGCAGAAGCAGGCTTTCTGTTGATATTTTGTGTCTATTTCATACTTACAGTGTTTCCTTTCTTATATTAAGACTGAAGGCTGGGTATTGTATGGTTGGTGGGGACTGTATTTTTTGTTTCTGTGGGGGCCACACCCAGTGATTCTCAGAGTTTACTCCTGGCTTTGCACTCAGGTATTACTTCAGGTGGTACTTGGGAGAATACATATGGGATGCCAGGAATAGAACTTTGGTTGGCCATATGCAAGACAAATGCCCTACCCTCTTTCTCTCTGCCCCCACCATATAGAAAAATTCTGATTCATGCATATAATTTTACACTTCAGACATGGAAGATCTATTGAGATTCAACTCTCAAATATAAAAATATGGTGATTTATGAACACAGGAATCAGAGAAGCTTTAGAGAAGAAATCAAATGGTAGTATGTGTCATGGTAGTATGTGCTGGCAAACTTCTGTAAAAGCTCAATATTAAATATTACAATTGGTGGGGGTAAGACTATGTGGTTCATCAACTTTGTTGTTGTAATGCAAAAACAAATAAGAAACCAAATTAAGTGTGGTTGTGTTTCTCATAAACTCCTACTGAAAAAAATAGAGACAGTCACATTTGACCCATTGTTTGATCCATAGTTTGCCAAATCCTGTCACATTGCAATACACAAGAAATGACATCAAAGAGATGAAAGAAACCACAAAATGCTATGACAAATGTTTTGGCAGAAAATTCAGAGATACTATACTTGTAATATAATAATTTAATTTGCTTGGAGTTTCTCACTAAATACAAAAAATATCAGCTTGGGGTCTGGGAGAAGTGAAATCCTGCAAGCTAAGAAAAGTAAATCAAGGAGAAAGAGGGCAACATGACAAATTCTGATAGGTTGAATGAGATAAGGACTGAGAAAACACCTTTGAAAAAGGTGGTTTTGGAAAGGGAAGAGGTGAGCAGTTTCAAAGGACTGGGGTGAGAGTGACCTGATTATATGAGGTTTATGAGAGAGAGGAAGGAGAGAATTGGAGTTAATGAGTATGTGAAGCTACTTACCCCCTCCCCCCGACACACACAAAAAAGCCTCAGAAACATGGTGGTAATTAAAAGGGATAGTAGAAACAGTTAAGGTTGTTGTGTATGTTTTAGTATGGGAGAAAAAACTTGTTTGTAGGTGTGATCAAGAGAATCCTTATTGTTTTTTTTTTTTAAGCAGCTAACAGTGACCCGTGAGTTTCTTTGAAATATCCAAATGATTAGGGGAAGAGAATTAAAGTGCAAGTCATCTCCTGAGGGTAGCCACAATTTGTACTACAAATAAGATGTGGTTGTGGTTGTGGCTAGTGATTAAGATTTTCCTCACAATTAATCAGAGTCCATTTGTTAAAGAGCCTCAGTACACTGAGTAATGCTCAATCTCCAGTTATTATTTTTATAGCTATATTTATGTATATATCTATATAGATATAAATATAAGGCAAAGCAAAAGTGCTTGCTTGCATTTAATCTATATGGGAACTATTACTATAGTACGATGTCTGGGCTGGAGCTAGCAGCTATAGCTGGTAGGGCGTTTGCCTTGCATGCGGCTGACCCAGGTTCGATTCCCAGCATCCCATATGGTCCCCTGAGCACCGCCAGGGGTAATTCCTGAGTGCAGAGCCAGGAGTAATCCCTGTGCATTGCCAGGTGTGACCCCAAAAGCAATATATATATATATATGTATATATAGTACACTGTCATATAAAAGGAATGCATATTCCATATATCTGGAAATGAAGCAAATAAAATATTTTCCTTTAGAAAATCAATGCCCTTTTGTGTCAGGCCACTAGAGTTAGCCACTGAGTCCATTTTTTAAATAGCTGACCTGGATCTGAGTTTTGTTGAGTCCTTAAATTCAGTTCATCATAATCTCTAAATTTAAATGGAATCAGGGTTTTTAATTTTTTTTAATTCTGCAGGTCTTACAATCTGAGCAACAGTAGGTTTCTAGGTGCTTTTATTTTATTTTATTTTATTTTTGGTGATGCATAAAGGTTACTACTGGCTCTGCACTCAGGAATTACTCCTGGCAGTGCTCAGGGGACCATGTGGGATGCTGGGTATCAAACCCGGGTTGGCTGAGTGCAAGGCAAACGCACTACTCGTTATGTTATCGCTCCAGCCCCCCTAGGTGCTTTTTGTACTTTATGAATTCTTTAAAGCTCAGATAACCTCTTTCTGCTTTTTTTAAATAGCTTCGCTGCTGATTTTGGGGGGTAACTGAGTTCTTGTTCTCCAGTATTGACTCTAGTGTTCTCTACCTGAGGAAATCTCTATATGATGTGCTGTACTGTTACAGTCAGTCCTTGGATAATAGTGTCTCCCACTCTGGAAATCTAGATTGCTTGAACAGAGTTTTCCTCAGTTATTTTTCCCTTCTCTCCAATATATGGAACTGAAAGCATAGGTGCTCAATTAGACTCAAGTTAGCTCTCCTACCCTGCCCTGTACCTTATCATTCCGAAAAAACGTGACTCATTCTTAGGAAAAAACTTGCATACCTAAAATAAGGATCTCAGATTTCCAATTTTATAAGCCATTGACATACCATATCCAATCCAATATGCACGGGTAGCTTGCCAGGCTCTGTCGCGCGGGCTCGATACTCTCGGTAGCTTGCTGGCCTCTCTGAAGGCGGGGGTGGGGTGGGGGTGGGGTGGGGAATAGAACTCGGGTCGGCTGCTTGAAAGGCAAACGCCCAACCGCTGTGCCTATCACTCCAGCCCCAAAACAGTAACAATCAATGAGAGACGTTACTGCTGCCCGCTCGAACAAATCGATGAGCAACGGGATGACAGTGACAGTGATTGACATACCATCCTCTGACAGTCTATAAAGTGAGAGTTGGTGAGTGAGTACAAACATTGTTGCAGAAGTTCCACTGAGTTCTGATCTTTCATGCTGAATCATATATGCTGTAAAATTTGTGAATGTTTTGGTTGTTCTTTCCTGCCTGGAGGTAAGGCAAAGCCCTTGTCTAATATATCAACAGAAAAAAAGAGCAACGAGGAAACTTTTGTCTTATGTGACAGAATTTTTGTCTTCTAAAGTTTAATTCCTTTCGGCTTCTTCAGTACTTGAAGAAAATCCAGAGTTTTCTTTTTCATTTATAAAATCATAGGCCTTTTAAAGGTATTAATTATATGCTCTTGTTTATCATGATTTGGAGAGGAAGACCATTCAAGATGGTAATTAGGAAGAACTTATAACTTTAGGAAGGACTCGTAGAGCTTCGTGCACACAAGGCATGTGTTCTATCATATCCCTGCCCAATTTTAATGGTCGCAACATATTTTGTTAAGCATACTATCATCTTTTATGGTAGCACTGGTAGCAGTGTTCATCAATTTGCTTGAGCGGGCACCAGTAACGTCTCCATTGTGAGATTTGTTGTTATCGGTTTTGGCATATCAAATACGCCACAGGGAGCTTGCCAAGCTCTGCCATGTGCATGGGATACACTCGGTAGCTTGCTGGGCTTTCCGAGAGGGACAAAGGAATCAAACCCGGGTCGTTCGCATGCAAGGCAAACACCCTACCCACTATGCTATGCCAACTAAATGTTTTTGAAGCTGGGGAGATGACGCAAGTGGTAAAGTATATTCCTACTAAGTGTGAGGACCTGAGCATAATCTGCAATGCCATTGTTCCCCAGCACTATAGCTCCCTGGGCACCTCAGGGTGTAGCCCTGGAGGTCCCTGGAGCACCACCAAACCAGTACTGCCGGGCAGGGCATTGTTGTGCGTAGCACGTCCCACCTTTGCTGGCTGTGGCCCCTATAAAATAACAAAATGATATTTCTGTGAACAACCTTATTTTATTTGATAATTTTTAATCTTTTTATTGAATAACTTTGTAAAACTTTTAAATAAAATTTTTATTAAATAACTTTGATTTACAAAGTTGTTGATAGTTGAGTTTTAAGCATATAATATTTCAACACCAATTCCACTACCAGTGTCAACTTCCCTCCACCAGTGTTCCCCTGTTCCTTCCCCACCCCCAGCCCTGGCCCCAAGCCTGCCTGTCAACTTCACAAGCACATTACTAAGTTCCAGTGGCTGCAGATTGGATTTCATGTTTTCAATCTTGTTGAGTCTGTGTTTTGAATCTCTGGCTATCCACTCACCTATGTAACCAGTATAACTGAAGACCTGATGCTGGAACAATCTCATTTTAAAGTCCATATGTATACTTGTTGGTAGACCATTATAACGACTCTAAATTTAAAATTCTGTAACATATTCTGAAAGCCAAGGTGTAATAAATGCATTTTACCCAAAGTTTCCTTAAACATATTCACGATGCTTCTGCTGACATGGCAGATTTTATAAAATTTATGCATGTTTTAAAATTGTAAAGTACTATATAAATATACCAGTAGAAGTAATGAGGGATCTCCCACTTGCAAAAGTATATTAAGATTAAATTCTGAAGAATAAAACATACTGGAATATGAAAATCATTTTCTTTGGGGGGACATAGTCTGGCAGTACTGGGAGGATACTTATGACTTGGTGCACATGGGTCAGTTCTTGAGTGACCATTAAGAAGGTCCATACATGGGGGAGCAGGAAGTGATCAGGTAGACCCCAGGCCTCCTGCATGCAGAGTAGGATATTAAATTGTATTGCTGGCACCAAAAATGTGGAATTTTAACACGTGAATGGATTTCAGAGAGTCCCTAAGCTACTTACAAGAGTCCACTAGTATAACTAGATGAGCAAATTTTTAAGTAAAAACTCCATACAATTGTCACTGTCACTGTCACTGTCATCCCATTGCTCATCAGTTTGCTCGAGCGGGCACCAGTAACGTCTCCATTGTGAGACTTATTACTGGTCTTGGAATAGCGAATATGCCACGGGTAGCTTGCCAGGCTCTGCTGTGCAGGCAAGATACTCTCGGTAGTTTGCCAGGCTTTCCAAGAGGGGCGAAGGCAAATGCCCTACCCACTGTGCTATCGCTCCAGCCCACTCCACACAATTAATTACTAAAAAGATTCATCACCCCAATGTGATGAAGAAGCCCCACCATAGAATTTTTGGGTTTTAATTGAATCCTAATAGGGTAATAGATCCCACCTATTTGAAATTAAACTATGGAAGTGTAGAGTACCTTTACTATAGAGTACCTTACTATAGTGCTATAGAGGTAGCACAAACTAAAAGTTAGAATAGGTTGGACTCTTTTACTCTTCTTTTTCCTTCCACACTCAAAAGTAATAAAAAAATTTATTAAAAAGTGTTCCACACCCACTGTGCTATTGCTCCAGCCCTGAGATTCAATTTTCATCTTTCTAATTTTTGAGCCTAAATGTCTGCTTTTGAAAGAGATAAAGAGAATACATAAAAAAAAAACTGTGACTAGGGGCTGGAGCAATAGCACAGCGGGTAGGGCGTTTGCCTTGCATGCGGCTGACCCAGGTTTGAATCCCAGCATCCCATATGGTCCCCTGAGCACCGCCAGGAGTAATTCCTGAGTGCATGAGCCAGAAGTAACCCCTGTGCATTGCTGGGTGTGGCCCAAAAAGTAAAACAAACAAACAAACAAACAAAAAACTGTGACTAAGACTGCTCCCAATGATTTCTGGTTAAATCATAGATGGATGTGTGCCAACAATACAAAAGTATAACTTTCAATAAGAACCACAACTAAAATGATGTACTAGCATCACTGAGAGAAGCGTAATTCCTGACCAACATGTCTGAGCACCACATTGATCCTGGAAAGCACTACAATAAGAATGTGTAAGACTACACCTAAAGAAGTACTACCCCTGGAAAGAATGTGTACAAGCACTGCAAATGAAGAGAACAACACCTTAGTTAAGTGTTTGAACACTTCAATATGATGTGCAATACCCAATGAGCAATATAGTTTAATATGAAGGGATACAGATGAGTATGTGTGCAATCCTATGGTCATTGAAATACTAACAGAGAAAATAAAGGATGACAAAGGTGAGCTACAGGGGCTAGGAAAATAACTCACAGGAAGTACTGTTTGTCAGGTCCTATGTTCTATTCCTGGCCCTGCGTGGACCCTGGAGCACCAAGAATATTGTCTGGTGACTCCAGAGCATCTTCAGGTGTGATCCCAGAGGCCTCCAGTAACACCAGGGAGCTCTCTAATTAAAAAATTGAGCTAAAACTGACATATAATATAAAATTTGACTTTCAGATGTACAAGATAACAAATTGCAAGTGTTCATATTGCAAAATGTTCATAAGTCAATAACATGTTACCCATGTTATCATACTATTATAATAGTTTTCTTGCAATGAGAACTTCCAAGATTGACTCATTTTTCTTTCAAATAGCTTTATTAAATCATTAGTTTAGTTATAGATATTCTATTTTCCAACACCAATACAACTACCATTATACCTTCCTACCACCACTGCCACCATTATTTCCAATTTTCCCAACCACCCTGAGCCTGCTCCTATAGCAGGCCCTCAATAATTTATTTTACATTGCTTGTTATAAATAATTTGCTAAAAGGATGATTGCAAAATGTTTCCTTAGAAGAAAGCTTAGTGAAGATTGTTGTATCTCACCATGGAGCCCTTAAGCCCTTGTATAAGAGATTACTAAGATGTTACGGGCTAAGACTTTTGTGTTTACATTTTGTTATCAAAATTGGTTACCCTCTATATTACATCCCATCCCATCTGGTATGCTACTCCTGGTTTATCAGTATTATAAATTGTGAGATGTGACACGGCTTAAATTGCAGCCGTGCATTCCAAGGTGGTCAAAATTTCTAACGGGGTGATAGAGCTAGAATTGAATTCTTAACTGACTGGTGGCTTTGGGGCATGTGTGTGATTGCTGGGTTTCTGGAGGTACAGGGAGATGAGGGAAGGAATCCAACCCCTTCCCAACCCCATAAAAACTGGAGATTTCAGCCACAAATATGCATACCTGAGTTTTTCAATAAATTAATTTTTGGATGAGGCTCATCCAAGCAGTGGGATCCATCCGGGAGCATGGCGGTGATTGTGGAGTGTGGAGGTTTCTGGATGCCGAGGCTCTGTTGAGGCAGGTGTGAAGCTCACCTGTCCCCCTCCAGATTGTGTTATGATGACTCAACCTTGTGCAGAATCCAGGAGAAATTCTGCCACTTGTAGATCTCTTTCAAGATTTATTTCTGAGTCTCTGGATCATGGTGTATGAAAGAGCTTACATGGCACCAAAGGTGCTCCATTCATTTTCACATTAAATTCTGTGCCCATATTTAAATAGAAGATTCACCAGAATCTTGCATTTATTTTTACATTTTTAAAGAAAATCTGAATCAATAGTTTCTTTTTTTTTTCTCTTTGGGTCACACCCAGAGATATGCAGGGATTTACTCCTGGCTCTGCACTCAGGAATAACTCCTGTCGGTGCTCAGGGAACCATGTGGGATGCTGGGAATTGAACCCAGGTCGGCCACATGCAAGCCAAATGCCCTACCTGCTGTGCTATTGATCCAATCCCTGAATCAATAATTTTTGACAATTCCACGAGAATCAACTGCTCCTTTTCTTCCTCATCCTTTACACTGCAGTCTGGCTCTGCCACTGATGTGGCCACCATGTGTCTCCTTTTTATTTCTTCAAGATCTACTCTCTAAGTGACTTTAGAATATACCATAAAGTGTTGAATTACATTGCACATTATATTGTCAAAATTTATTTTATAGCAAGAGGTTTATAGTCACCTTCATCCATTTTTCCATCTATTTACCTGTTATCTCTGAAAATCACTTATTTTTTTCTCTATGTGTTCAATTATATATATATATATATACATTTTATATATATATAGAATCTCCTGCCAGGCTGTCTTCACTAGGGCCCCCTTGGATGGGGTCAAGTTGAGAGGGTTGCAGAGTCTCAACAGCTGAAAACCTCCGGAACCCAGCCGCAGCCATGCTCAACTCTCCACATGCTTGGACGATCCTCACGCATGAAGGAACCAACAGAGGAACCCAGATATGCAGCACTGTGGCTGAGATCTCCAAGCCAAGAAAAAAGAAGCAAAATTTTAAAAATATGATTACATAAAATTAAGAAGCTTCAGTGCTGCTAAAGATAGAATGACTGGAATTAAAAGATACCTATTGATTGGATAAAAATATTTGCTTAACACACATCTGACAAAGAGTTAATATAAAAGACATAAAACATGCATAAATCATATAAAAACAACCTTATCAAAAGTGGTAGAAGAGATAACAAGACACTTTTTTCAAAGAAGACATACAAATGCCCAAGACATATAGGAAAAAGTATTCTTCATTAGTTTGATCAGGAAATGCAAATCAAGACAATTTCACCTCACCCCAGTGAGATTGGCACACATCAAAGAGCAGACAGAAACAATCAGTACTGGAGAGGATGTGGGAAAAATATCCCATATCCAGGATTGGTAGGTATATTAACTGGTTCATCTTCTATGGAAAACAGTATGGAGACTTTTCAAAAAGTTAATAATTGAGGTTCTGGGATAAAGAGATATTACAAGAGGCGGAAAGGCACGTACTTTACATGCATCCAACTCAGGTTTGACAGAGTATGAGGCAGGTGTTAGTGGGAGGAAAACTGGGGACATTGAGGTGGAAAATGTACACTGGTGAAGAAATGGGTGTTGAAACATTGTATGACTGAGACCTGATCATGGAAAGCTTTGTAACTGTGTATCTCACAGTGATTCCATTAAAAACATAAACCACAGTAGAGATGCTTCTTGACCCCACACCAGGCTGAGTCATCCAGGCACCCCATGGGTAGGGGAGGGGAAGGAAATGAGCCTAGCACCCACCCAAACAGAGTTCCAGCAGCCAAAAACCTCCACACTGAACAATCACCACCATGCTCATGGCTGGACTCCAGTTCTTGGGACGAGCCTCATTCATGAATGAATCTGTTGAAAAACTCAGTATGTGGGTTTTGTGACTGATATTCTAGGTTCTCATGGAGTCGGGGATGGGCTACCTCCCCCCCAACTCCCTGTTCTTCTAGAAGCTTCTGGAGCCAAATAAGCTCATGAACCAGCCATGATCCACAGAGTCATATGTAAATCTCTGAAATCACAGCAGAGATGCTTCTGGACCACACAACAGGCTGAGTCATTAAGGACACTCAAAGTCACCATCCAGTTAAAATTTTAACTTCTGCTGTGTCACTCCATTCAAAATTTTTGAATTCCTGGACATCTCTAATTCTACATCACTGATAAACCAGGAGTAGGACACCACATTGGATGGGATGTAATATACGAGGCAACTAATGTTGATTAACAAAATGTAAACACAGAAGGCTTAACCTGTAATATCTTAGTAAACTCTTATACAGGGGCTTAAGTGCTCCATGATGAGATACAACAATCGTCACATACTTTCTTCTAAGGAAACAGTTTTTGATCATTTTTAGTGAATTATTTAATAAGCAATAGAAAATAAATTATTGAGGGCCTGCTATAGGGACAGGCTTGAGGAATGGTTGGAAAAATTAGAAATAATGGTTATGGGAAGGTGCAATGCTGGTGAGGTTGGTGTTGGAATATTGAATTTAACAACTCATCATATACATCTTTATTAAAATTTTTAATTAAATTTTAAAAATCACAACTAAAAAGACAGAAAGAAGAAATTGTTGGGGGCGTGCTGACTCTCTGGTGCTGGGTGTGGTGTTGGAACACTGTATCATTAACAGTACTGTAAATCGGGGTGCCTAAAAAAATTGAAAAAGATTAATTTTGGAATGGACCTCCTGAGCAGTGCTCAGGGAGCCTAAGGACTACTCACAGTAATAATTAGGTAACTAATAGTTCAGTACAGGGCTCAGGATAAAATCCTGTTCAGTCCCTGTGGCACTGGGGACCATCAGGGCCACCCAGATGGTACTCAGCAGTTTTCAGAGCCACACCCATCAATCCAGGGGGATCCCAGGACTATACCTGGCATTTCTTGGGACTTCAAGTGCTACAGGGGACTAAATCTTGGTTGAGTGCATGGAACCTAATCCTGTACTATCTCCCTTATTTATCTTTGTTTGGGTAGGGTTGTTTTGGAGCCACACCTATGGTGGTCTGGAGGATAACATTGGTTTGTCCTTTCAGCCTTGCCGCAGGGAGCTTAGGTTTATTGGGTTGCTCCCATCACAGTGCTCCCATTCCTTGTGTTTTCTTGTAACCTCTTTCTTTGTGCTTTGTTGACTTGCAAATATTGTTTTTCTCTTCTCAAGTCCTTTGCATAATTAATTTAGATCAATGTCCTTTTTGTAGGGACACAAGAAGACAATTTATGCTATGCTTTTGTAACATGGGAGCTAATTGACTCCAGATAACATTACCTCTGCGGCATCTGTTCTCTCAACCTAAGCCTCAGTTGTCCTTACTGAGCACCCCAAAGCAGGGTCCCGACGAGGGACTGGATGGATCCAGGGCAAGCTGTGAGCTATATGCTACCCTGGCATCAAAATAGGCCTGGCCAAAGTGCCATAATACTTAATTATAGGCTAAGAGCATGGTCAAGGACAAATGCTGTCATGATCCAAAAAGCAATAACTAGATTCGGACCCTGCTAGGGTTAGAAATGATTAATCCGGCCTGAGCACTGTAGTCTGAGTCTGTGGCTGGATGTCCCCAGGAGAGCCACCCCACAAGCTCAATGTTTCTCTTACTGTGTCCATACAAAATAACTAATACTAAGAAGTAGAATTAAGCTGTTAATTAAGTTATTGAACTAAGGAAAGGAGAAAAACACCTTAAGTGGTATTTTGCCCATGAGCAAAGGAAGAGGTTTCTTATGTTGATTTTGCTGCCAGACGGGTGTGGTGTTGTGACTACCCCAAATACGGGGAGTTGGAGAGAGAGGAGAGAGAGACCAGGGCAGCAAGATGGAGTGCAGAGAGACTAGCAAGGGGGACAGAGGGAGAAGAATGTAGGGGAAGAATGCAGGAGCAGGTGTGTGGAGAGAGAGAGAGAGAGAGAGAGAGAGAGAGAGAGAGACCAAGCCTCGAGATGGAGCACGGAGAGATGAGCAGGAGAGACAGGAGGAGACAGGAATGAGGGGCTGTGTGAGACTAGAATGAGGAGCTTAATGAAACTAGAACAGGCGTGTGGGGAGAATGGAATAAATGGCAACTGATCATCAACCAGCTTGGTCCTTATTTCCTCTTTCATCTGCCTATGGCCTGGGTCGTCCCGGGTGGGGAACGACCCTAGCCCATAGAGAGCCCAGGTAGAGAGAGGGAGAGCCAAGGGGAATCTCCCTAGCCACCAAAGAGATTATACAGTGTCAGTACTTGTTCTTGCTCTATGCTCAGGGATCATTTCTAATAGTGCTCTGGAAACCATATTTGTGATGGGGAATGAACCCAGTCAGCTTTGTGCAAGGTAAGTGCCTTACCAGCTGCACTATCTCCTTGACCCCTCCACTTTTTTTTTATCTTTTAACTAGAGGTTTGTACCTTTGACCACTTCTGATTCCACCTTCCCCCATATCACCTCCAGTAGCTACAAATCTGCTCTCTTTTTCTGTGAAGCTGGTTCTTGCTTACTTTTATTTTCTATTTCTTTTAAGTTTCTACATAAAAATAAGACCATAAATTATTTGTTTTTGTCTGATCTACTTCACTCGGCATTATTCCTTCAAGAGAAGAAACTATGTTGTCAAAATGGTGGGATTTCCTCATTTTTTAATGACTGAATACTTCACTGTATCTGCGTTTGTGTGAGTTCCAGAACTTATTTATCCTTTCACCCATTGATAGAAATAGATTTATTCCATATCTTGGCGACTGTAAACAATGCAGCAATGAATATGGGTGTATGGGTACTTTTTTAAAGAGTTCTCATTTCTCTTTGTAAAAATTGGAGTTGCTAGATTTAAATTTGGGGGATTCTCACAAAGCAGTGTTTGGGGGTCTGGAGGCAAACCAGGAAGGTTAGTTCAGTTCAAGAAAGGATCTGGCTTGGGCTGGAGCAATAGCACAGCGGGTACGGTGTTTGCCTTGCACGCGGCTGACCCGGGTTCGATTACCAGCTTTCCTTATGGTCCTCTGAGCACCGCCAGGGGTGATTCCTGAGTGCAGAGCCAGGAGTAACCCCTGTGCGCTGCCAGGTGTGATCCAAAAAGCAAAAAAAAAAAAAAAAAAAAAGGACCTAGCTCTGGCACAGCTAGGCTCCAGTGATGCTGGGGGCTACCAGTGGTACTCAGAGACCTTCAGAGCTGTATCTATGGTACTTGGGGAGCAATGAGGGTCTGAGGATAGAATTTGTGTCATTGGTCAAATAAGGTATACACACATAAACTTGAGCTATCTTCTTACCTCTATTTCAATGTGTTGCTGTGGATGTTGTTTTGGTGCACACTTGGCTGTGCTCAAGGTTTATTTTCATCTCTGACTTCAGATATCACCCCTGGCAGTGCTTACAGATGATATAGAGTGCTAGGAACCAAACCAGGTCAGCTGCATACAAGGCAAGCGTCTTAACTCTTATACTCTCTCCAGTTTCAGCTTGTTTTCTATTTTTTATAGTAGTCACTTTAATGGACATGAGGTCAGATCTCATTGTAATTTGAAATTACATTTCTCTAATAATTAGTAATACTAAGCATCTTTTCATCTAACTTATTGGCTATTTTCGTATCTTCTTTGGAAAAATGTAAATTCACTTTATCCACTTAAAGTTATTTTTCTTTGAAAATGCAATGCTGTTTAGGCCCTGTGGTGCCAGAGATGACCTTGGTGACCACAGTGATGCTGGATGGCCTCCAGGGATGCACCTGGTGTTTCTTGGGGACCATGTGAATTGAACCCTGGTCTATGCATGCTAGGCATGCACTCTAATTGCTGTACCATCTCTCTGGCTCTTTGTTCACATATTTTTCTCCATTAAAAAAATAGGAATCATATTCAGTTGTGTGTGTGGGGGACACAGGAACATTCCTGCTGATACTCAGACCAGCAATGTGGGCACCAATCCTTGGGGCTAATGAGGTAGTGCTGATCTGACATGTGACGCAGTGCTGCTTGGCCTGGCAATATCCAGAGGTGTTTCAGGGCCATGCAGTTCTGGGGTCTCACACAGTCTGAGTTACTACGTGAACTACATCCACTTTGTTTGTGTGTTATTTGGGGCCATACTAGGAAGTGCTCAGAGGCTACTCCAGCTTGGTATTGTTTAGGGCTAGGTCTCCTACATACAAATTATGCACTCTAACCCATTGAGCTATCACTCCAATCAATTTTGTCCTTTTAAGTCAGTTGTCTTTCTTAATGTTGAGTTAACATATTGACTTATAGAATATCTTTATATATTCTGAGTACCTACTTCTTATCAGAGTACAATAGCTTTGTAAATATATTCTCCTACTTCAAAAATTTTCATTGACTATTGTCCCTTAAGTGACAATTAAAAATTTCTACATAGAACTGTCAAGTAATGTTACTTTTAAGCTCATAACAAAAGAAGACAGACTCACTTTGTTATCTAAAATAGATGTGTTAATGTTGTTTCGATAAGGAAAATGATTCATAACATTCATTTTCCCACCTATTTTCTCTACAGAATCTGTTAAAATCCATACCAGAATTTTAATTATGAATAGCCTAATATGGGAATAAATTCAGAATAAATGTTATCATACTAACAGATGTTATCATATTGGCAAAACTAATAAATCATATATCTCCATAGTCTCTGTAAAATAGTGAGACATGTCCCAAAAGAATTCAACTCTAGAATGTGGTATAGTTATTATGTTCAATTATTAGAAATAATAATATTGTGGACAAATTGTTTTGTGGAAATTTCCCTCTCCATTTACAATGTCAGGAATGTTTTCCAGAACCTAAGTAAATTTATCTTTGGGGAAAAACATCATTGAATTGTGACTTATACATATGGTGCCCTCCCTTTTCAAAATGATGAGTTCATAGGTTTAGTAAGAAGCTACTTTTAAATTTATTACATATTTTTAAAGAAAACTTTTATGAAACTTTTTAATAAAGATATGAGGTGAGAGAGAGGAAGAGAGAGAGAAGAAATACTTGTTCAAGAGAGAATACAGGCTTCTCTAGAATGGAAATAGGCTGGCAAAGAAACATTGAGAAAAGCAAGTGAGATATGTGTTCAAGTGAAAACACAGGGTTGAAGAACAATCCTAGAAGTTATTACTTATTTTTATAAAGGAGAATTAATCAAACAATTGAGCTAATCACACAAATGCAACCAAAATAGTATTCTTTCTAAAAGTTATATATCTGATAGTAAGTCCTATATCTGACAATATTCAGATAAAGCAAAACGTGACAGGAGTTGGTTCATTTTTCAGGCTCTGAACACTGCCTTTGCTACAGTTCAATAAACTCTCAGCCCATTCAAGAAAAAAAGAGGAGAGAGAATGTGTTTGTGAAATTTTTTAACAGAGTAAAAAGATTATAAGTCCTGAGACATCAAGGTTCAAATTCTGACTTGCCTGTGTGAACTTAGTTAAGCAATTTTGGCCTTTCTGAACCTTGGTTTACTCTTAAGTGAAACAGGGATTTATTTATCTTCTTAACTAAAGTAGGGAAAGATTTACTGCAGACAGGAAGGTCTTGAGTGAAATAATATTATGAAAGTAAAGTGTCTAGAGACCCACTTCTAGAATACAGCAGAATTAGACATGAACTTGATAGACAAACCCACACACCTTAACTTTTTCATAAAGAGTATATTTAATTAAAATGCAAAATCCTCTTACTTTATAAAGTGAGTAACTCTTTTTCATAATCTTTCACTTAGGGCATTTAATGTTGAAAATAATATAGCATATTAGCATACAGAATGGACTTTGCAGTCTATGTGAAGCAGCTACAAGTATCTATACTAGAGAATTAAAGTAAAGTGAGTTGATACACAACAGATTAATCTCAAATTTTCGATGGCTTACTACAATAAAAGAATCAGTTCCTATGCTAGGCTACAGGGACACTTTAGTGCACAAGGTGTATATATGTATATAAAGCAGAATTACTTTATATATATGTATATATATGGTCTCTAGTTGCTTACGGAATAATAACATCCAACTCATAGGGCTCAATACAAAAATTTAAAATAATGGTAATAATTATTAAAAATTACTGAGTACTTGCCATACAATAATAACATCCTTTGAAAATAATTCCTTTAACTTCACAACAACCTTATGTGGTAGGTATTATAATTTCTTTCTTTAGCAAATAAAGGAACCAAGGTAAACAGTAGGAAAGCAACTTTCAGAGTGGTTAAATTTCATGCAGCTACAGCAAGGAATTGGAATTTGAACCCAAGCATTCTAACTGAAAAATTATCAAGAGAAAAGAATCCTAATTATTCTTAGAGCCAATCTCCACAGGCATGGAAATTCTGCAGTCAGTCTCATAGGGCTGGAACTTAGAAGGATTTGCACTTAGCTAAATGCTCTGCGGCTTTCATCTTGAATTTTAAAATTTTAAAATTTCAAATAGGAGATGCTGCATTTCCATTTATCACTGGACTCTGAAAATTATATTTCTAGTGTCAATTTGTATGCAAATATAGCAAAAGGAAAAACAGACATTCTTATTTTAATTTTTAAATTTTATTTTAATTGAATCACCCTGAAATACAATTACAAAGTGGTTCATGATTGGGTTTCAGTCATGCAAACAGACACTTAAAAAGTTTGCACATAGACTACAGTCATAAATTTTGAAAAGACCTTATAAATGGTTTTATTTATTTTGCCATGCTTATTATCTCTTATTATCTAGTTCTCTCTCTCTTGGAGAACTCAGCAAGCTACCGAGAGTATTTTGCCTGCATGGCCGAGCCTGGCAAGCTCCCCATGGCATATTCTATATGCCAAAAACAGTAACAATAATGGGTCTCATTCCCCTGACTCTGAAAGATCCTCCAATGTGGCACTCTAATGGAGGACGAGTAAAGAGAGGCTGCTAAAATCTCAGGGCTAGGACGAATGGAGATGTCACTGGCAACCACTCAAGCAAATAGATGAACAACGGGATGACAGTGATACAGTGATTCAACTATTTTATATTTGCATTGTGCCATAAACAATGAATGACGGGCATGACAATCTACAGATGCTTACCTTTGTAGGCCCTAGGCTAAAATGGAATGCTTTACAACATTTCATCTTCCATACCTCCTTATGTTAGAGAGAGCCTATTTGTTTTCATCTTAAATATGAACAATTTACAGCTGAAGTTATTTCCCCAAGGTTACATCAATGCTTAGAACAGAAACAATGTTAGATTATGAATATGAATGTTTGACTCCTGGTGGAGTCTTTGCAATCATACTGCTGGTTCAATTCTTGAAAAATCAGAATTAACACAAATTTATGACCAAAAAAAACCCTGGAGAAAATGGTCTTAATGTAAATATTATATCAATTCTCATTACCAAAACTTCAGCTTTGCTTTTAATTTAATAACTAGATCAAAACTGAAAAGATTTTCAGTGGTTTAAGATGTCTGCAAAACAAAACCAAGAAGAAATTTAAAAAGTCATAAAAGGCTACTCAAATTTCCAATCTAGTCACTCTAGATAAATAAATGAGGGACCACACTGATCCCTTTTTTGATTCCCAACACGACATATGATCCCCCAGGTACTGCCAGGTGTGATCTCTGAGAACAGAATCGGAAGTAGAACCTGAACACTGCCACATATGTCCAATATCCCCCACCCAAGGAGATGACCTTCAGTAGGAAGCTTATCAGGGTGGTGGGGGTGGAGCAGGATGCTGAGACAACAGTGGAGAAGTGGATACCCTGGGGAAGGGAGTGGACCTGAACTGTGTTATACATGAAATGTTATACATGAGAACCAATATTGCAAACCATGGTGCCTAAATTTAAACATTTTTTTAAAAAAATAACCCAGATTGTTCCACAAATGAATTCTACCAAGTCTTCAAATGTCAGACAGTCCTAGTACTTTTAAAATTATTCTAAAACACTGAAAATAAAGACTTCCAAATTGTTTTTAGTTTAGTTTTGTTTTGGGGCCACACCCAGCAGTACTCAGGGCTCATTCCTCGCTCTGTGCTCGGGGATCACTCACTCATGGTGGGTTTGGCGAACCATATGGAGTGCTGGGAATCAAACCTGGTTTGGCTAAGTGCAAGGCAAACACCTTACCTGCCGTACTATATCGCTCCAGTCTCCTCCAAATTCTTTTTATGCAGCAGGAACAACACTGATTTCAAATCATTAATAATATAAAGGAAAAAACTACAAGTCTATAATATTCATGGGTATCAATGAGAAAATTCTAAACAACTTATTAACAAAAAGAATCTAATACCACACTAAGAAAATAATACACTATGGCCAAGAAGGGCTGAGCCAGCAAAGAAAGGTTCAATATCAGGAATCCATTAATATGACAGTAGTAATAAATGTAAGGGAAAAACCATAGTTGTCTTTATCAATGTCAAAGGGACTTTAACAAAAAAAAAACCATGATTCATGATAAAAGAATCCAAGAATATAGGAATTAAGGGGTACTTTCTTTACATATATAATATTTTTAATATCTCATTGAGTAGGGCAAACAAGAGTTGTTTCCACTAAAATCTCTAACAAAGCCAGCATATCCACTATCTCCACTACTAATAAAAATATTACTAGAGGTCACAGCCAATGTTATTAGACAAATAAAATCAATTGGAGATTCATCCTTTAAATTTAATTCAATGTTTCTGCAAATCATGATTTAAACTGTAATTCTACAGTCCACTTTATCTGATATCCTCAAGACTTGATTTCTCTCTATTTAGATTCCCCAGATAAAAAGGTATTATGTTTCTCCTAGCTAATCTGTATAAATATATAATATCAAATATAACATATAATATATTACATATATAAGGACAGGGAAAAGGAACTAATTGACTGAACTCTTATACAACATTTCAAAAACCCAGATTTTCAGTTCTACACCTCATTTTTACTTTTGCTTTCAAGATTTAAACCCTTAGATTTTCAGTGGTCAGCTTTCAGCTTTCTCACTATTTCCTTGGCACACAGGATAAAATGTATCTTTTTCAACCATTCCAAATTAGTTACACTCTTACTTTCACTTTACAGATTGCCAAAAGTTGTTTAAATCTCTTATCAGCTATCATCTTTTCTATTTTCTTAGTTCCTATAAATTTATAGAATTTTTACCACTTTACTAATTATATTGTTTATGTCTAAGTTAGTGGAGAATAATATAACAAAGTTATATTATTAGTTATAAATTAGTTATCATTAGTTATCATTACCACCTAATAATTTCTATCGCAATGAAAGTGGTAAGCTGTTAAGAAAACTATTTCCATGTTCAATTCAAGGAAGTTTAAAAACATTTAATTTCCCCTCCCCCTTGTTATTGTTTTACAATGACCGTGGTTGCACATAGTTGCTTGAGATACTCATACATTTGGTTGTGGTGATCACCTGAGGTTTCACATTTTAGCTGTGCTTGACTAGACACACATGCTTGACAAGACAGAGATTGCCCACCTTTTGTTCTGCTTCCAGGGTTGCATTTAGCATTATACTGGGGATTAATTTCATGACTCTATGCCTGCCAAGAGGGCACTTTACCACTCATCCACATCCCTGGACACTGGTTCCAGGAATTTTAATTTTAAGAATACTCTTATCATGGCTATGAGGCTGGAAAGTAATAATTATATCTTCTTATGTTTCAAAAATGAGCAGAACATTTAGGTAATTTCCTCAAGGCCACATTAATCTTTAAGACTTTTATCTAAGTACAAAGAATTTCTTTCTATATCTAAATCGACTGGGGGAAAAAACCCTCCATAATTTTATGTGGAATTCTATCATTGTTGAGGTTTACTTAAGTCAACTGATAATAGAAAGTGACTCACTTTCCATTACAGTTAAAATAAAGCATTGCTGGGAAAAAAGCTAGGATAAGTAGGTCTTTCACTATTGTTAGTTTTTCAAGTATTGCATAAGAAATTTAATACATTTGTCGGGGCTGGAGTGATAGCACAGTGGGTAGGGCTTTTGCCTTGCACGAGGCCGACCAGGGTTCGATTCCCAGCATCCCATATGGTCCCCCGAGCACTGCCAGAAGTAATTCCTGAGTGCATGAGCCAGGAGTAAACCCTGTGCATCAGCAAGTATGACTCAAAAATAATTAAAAAAAAGAAGAAATTAAATACATTTGTCTATAATTTTATGTTGTAAACACTGCTTTCATTGTGATTATTTTATGTAAACAACACTTTTTATTTACCTATTTATTATGTTATATTTTAACTAGTTCTTAGATTTCATGCCATCCTTTGGTAATAATTGCCCTCCCCTTTTTTAGTTTTTGTTTTGATTTGTTTTCTTTTTGTCCCCAGAGTCAGGGACCAAACCCGAGTAAAGGACACAAAAGTCATGTATGGGCTCTGCCACAAAGCCACATCCCCAGCTGTCTTGAGATCATCATTTTTTAGTGATAAAAAATGAAGTTCTTCTTTAATAAAAGCTTCTTTAGTGAAAGTCTGTTGATGACAGTATCTATATGTTATTTGAAAAATATCTTTATTTATACTTTGCTTGGTGCAAATTCTAAAATTTATTCCCCCCACCCCTAGCCCCAAATGTTGAATGTATTATTCTACCATCTTTGGGGTACATTGTTATTAAGAAATCTGAGTATTTGTCTGGATTCATTGATGAATCTTTGATTATTGTCTTGTTTTGTTTTGTTTTTGTTTTAGGGCCACACCTGGCTGTACCCAGGACTTAATCCTGGTTCTGTACTCAGAAATCACTTCTAGCAGGGCTCAGGGAACCATATGAGGTGCCTGGGATCAAACTTGTGTCAGCTGTACCCAAGGCAAGCAAATATGAAATATCTCTTGTTTTCGAGACCTCCTTATTTATGATATTTCACTGTTTCTTTTGTTTAATGTTGATGAATCATGCACAAACTTTATTTAAATACTCTTCAAAGATAAATGCAAACACATTGCATCCTTTAAAAGTGTTTCAGACAGAGCATCCTGACCCCATGCCAAACTGTCTTTACCAGGCAACTCGAAGGGGGGCAGGTTGAGTTTCCCTCTGGACCACAGCAGAACCCCAGCAACCAAAAAATCCAGAACCCAACCACACAGTTATGCTCAAGGCCACTCTCCATAGGCTCGGACGAGCCTCACCTACGGGGGACCCTGCAGAAAAACCCAGGTGTGCAGGACCCATGACTGAGATCTCCAAATTTGCTTGAAATGGACTGGGCCTCCTCCCCCCAGCTCCCCAGTTTTCCAGTAAATTGGTAGTCACACCCACAAACTGCCTCTAGCACCATATAAACTCATCAACTGCCAAGATCAGAGACTATGAAAACTCCAGGAAGAGAGCAACACAGAACGTCCTGGAGCATACGGCTGCGACCTCTTATACTCCATCCCACTGATGTATCAAAAGTAGTACCATTTATGAAGGGATGGGTGTTTGAGCATTGTATAACTGAGACTTAAACCTGAAAGCTTTGTAACTTTCCACATGGTGAATCAATAAAAGAATTAAAAAAAAAGTAGTACCATTTACTTTGGTTTAACATACATGATGCTTGTAATCTCTCACACAAGGGCTTACATGGCTCCAGGATGAAATACAGCAATCTCCACACATTTTCCTCTTATGGTGATGGGAAGGTGCTTGGTGGTGGGATTGGTATTTGAATATTATCTGTAATGAACTATTGTGAACAAATTTATAAAAATAAATTTAAATTTTTTTAAAAAGAAAAGAAAAAAAATGTGCATCGTTCAGTGAATAAATTTCAAATGCCTGAAATTTAATGAAACTTCTGAAAAATAAAACATATATTGTGCAAAAATAAATAAATAAAAGTGTTTCAGCAGGCTCCAGAATGATAGTACAGCAGGTAGGGTATTTGCCTTTCATACAGCCAACTAGATTCGATCCACCAGGGGTGATTCCTGAGCATAAAGTCAGGAAGTTCAGGAAGCCCTGAACACTGCCCAGTGTGGTTGCAAAATAAAACAAAACAACAACAACAGAAAATGTGTTCCGGGGAGCCTGGAAAAATAGTACAGCAGGTAGGACATTTGCATTGCAGTTGACTGGGTTCAATATAACGGAACCCCATATGGTCTCCTGGGCCCCACTTGGAGTAATCTCTGCGTGAAGAATCAGAAGCCCTGAGCATCGGTAGGTGTGCCCCCACCCTCCAAAGCCTGTTCCAAGTTAGGGCTTGAGTTATAGTACAGCATGTAGGATGCTTGCTTTGCAGGCAGTAGGTCCGAGTTTGATCCCTAGCACCTCTTATGATCCCTTATCATTACCAGAAGAGATCTTTAAGTGCAGAACTAGGATTAAACAGAATTAGGATTAAGCCATGAGCAATGCTGGGTGTGGCCTTCAAACAAACAAATAAAAAATTCTAAATTAAGAATTTAAGATGTTACCAAACCCATGTGACATCAAGACTACATTTAGACTGTAATAACTTCACATTACTTTGTTTTTAATCTTTTGTAATGTCCTGTAGGTCAAGTTTTTTATAAACTTAGAAAATCTATGAAATAATAAAGTAGATTTTAATCTACAAACACAGGTACAGATTAGAGGAACTTAAAGGTAAGGGCCAAATTTTCATACACATGATGGTCAATTTATACACACCAGTCATTCTCGGAAAGTTAACTATGAAATAATTTTCATGTTTAGGGGCTGGAGCGATAGCACAGCGGGTAGGGCGTTTGCCTTGCACGCGGCCAACCCAGGTTCGAATCCCAGCATCCCATATGGTCCCCTGAGCACCGCCAGGGGTAACTCCTGAGTGCAGAGCCAGGAGTAACCCCTGTGTATCGCCAGGTGTGACCCAAAAAAAAAATAATTTTCATGTTTAGTATTGAAATTAAAACAATTTCTCAACCTCAGCAAGTCATTAAACCTTTCCAGGTATATTGATCTCTGGCTGAAAGCTTTGAGGCCTTTTGGAATGGGGGCAAGTGGATTCCACTTCCTTCCTACTAAGCCTGGCAGCCTTCACACCACACCTGACCTCCTCTGCCATATAGACAGGCCTTGCTCCACAGCTCCTGAAATATGTGGTCACATACACAGCCACTTAAGAGCCTCAAAATTTCACAGTACCAACAGCTCAGTAGTAGCACAGCAAGTCTTATGGGGAAGACATGTAGAAGCTCACCAAAATCAGTGAATGAAAATAATAACACAGAAGGCTCAATCAGCATCAACCAGCTCAGTACATCATCAGATGATGACTTTCGTGACATCATTTTGAGGATATTCAATGAACCCAAAGAAACAATGCCACAGGTAGTCAGCAAAGCTAGCAAAGCATAGTAAATGAGTGCTGAAATGAGAAAACTACAGGCAGAAATGAAAAGTATGGCAGGTTATATTTTAAAAACTCAACAGAAGTGCTAAACAGCAGATTGACATCAGCTGAGCAAAAGATCAAGGAACTCTGAGATGAGATGGAGGAAACTGCTAGAAAACAGTAGAAGGTGAAAAAATAATCTAGAAAGAAATGAATAGCAGGCGCATATGCTGCCTAAGCCCATGTGCTGCTTGCACCCACGCAGCTGAGCACATGTGGCACCTGAGCACATGTGTCGCGTGCATCTCCCCTTTTGAGATGTGTACTTTCATGTCTAATGCTGGGATGTGTGTAGGGGCTCTCTCTGCCCTTGGAGAAGCCCTCGTTCTCTCTTAAGCGCGTTACTCTCTCTTTCACCTTCTCTCCCTCCACACCTTAAAGCCCTCCAGATAAAACCTGTTTTACTTCACTGCTTGTCTACTTCTGAAATTCCTTTCTGCAAGTGAGATAAGAACCTAGTAACCCTGGGTCCTGGGTGGCAGAAGCGGTTGGAGAGAAAGTGACTGTCTTTCTCCTCCTTCTTCACATAAGTCACTCATAGGGCCCACCGACGTCAGATGGCGATCATGAAGGGACATGCAGTGAAGAAATCCATGAGGAAGGAGATAATCTGAGGAAAATCTGTCTTGGAGGTGCCACTACCTCTGTAACCATGGATCATTCTTGGTGGTGACTGGTGGACCATATGGGATGCTAAGGATTGAACCCAGATCCACTTATAAGAGATCTGGGCCCTACAAAACAGGATGAGAATGCTATTCAGGTATCCCAAAAGGAATCAAAAGAGCTATGCTTGGAATATCACGTTTCACTCAAGTGAGAGAAGGAATCCGGAGACGACCGCTGGACTAGAGCTGTTACCAACTGCATTCCACGGGACGTCAAAAGAACGCGCGGCCATGTCTATCTGTTTATAAGCAAATTTCACGACTTCATCTCTCCTAACAGCTGTATAGACATGGAGAGTATCATGCTAAGTGAAATGAGTCAGAAAGAGAGGGACAGACATAGAGGGACTGCACTCATTTGTGGGGTATAGAATAACATCACATGAGGCTGACACCCAAGGACAGTAGATTCAAGGGCCAGGAGGATTGCCCATAGCTGGAAGCCTGCTTCAAGAGCAGAGGGGAGAAGGCAGATGGAATAGAGAAGGGATCACTAAGAAAATGATGGCTGGAGGAATCAGTCAGGATAGGAGATGTGTGCTGAAAGTAGATAATGGACCAACATGATGACCTCTCAGTGTCTGTGTTGCAAGCCATACTGCCCAAAAGTAGAGAGATAGTATGGGGAATATTGTCTGCCATGGAGGCAGGGGGAGGGTGGAAAAGGGAGGAGGATATACTGGGGATATTGGTGGTTGGGAATGTGCACTGGTGTAGGGATGGGTGTTTGATCATTGTGTGATTGTAACCCAAACATGAAAGCTTGTAACTATCTCACAGTGACTCAATAAAATAAAATAAAATAAAAAAGAAATGAATAGCATACCAGAGAACCAAGAGAAGAGTTCAAGTGGAACAATATAAGAACAACTAGAGTCCCTGAAGAATAGGTAGGCAAAGTCTATGAAGAAACAATAGTGGTTTGGGGGGTGGGGGTTGATTTTTTTCTTTTTTTTTTCCACATCCAGTGGCACTCAGGAGTTACTCCTGGTGAACTCAAGAGACCATATGATATTCTGGGGATTGAAACTGGGCCTGTCAAGTGCAAGGCAAGCATCCTTACCTGCTGTACTATCACTCTGGCAACAAAAGACAATAAGTCATCAATAAGAATTTCCCAGAGTTGAAGACTTGCACCATAATCCATAAGGCCAAATCCATAAGGATCCCAGTGAATATAGACTAAGCTAGGAAAACTCCAAAACACACTGTACTCAAAATAAGAAATTCCATAGATATTGACAGCAGAAGAACAAAAAGGAACTTACATTCAAATGGAGCTGGAGCGATAGCACAACGGTTGGGCTTTCTCCTTTCACGCAACCAACTCGTGTTCGATTCCTACGTCCCTCTCGGAGAGCCCTGCAAGCTACCGAGAGTATGGAGCCCGCACGGCAGAGCCTGGCAAGCTACCCGTGCATATTGGATATGCCAAAAACAGTAACAATAAGTTTCTCAATGAGAGACGTTACTGGTGCCCGCTCGAACAAATCGATGAGCAACGGGATGACAGTGACAGTGACAGTGACATTCAAATGTGATCCCAGGGCCCCGCCTGCTGCCGAGATGTGATCCCGGGTGCCGCACATGTGCAGCCTCTCCGCAGCTGCACGAGCATGACTCCAGAGGCCAGCTAAACTACTTTTGCTATGGGCAGCTCCTTGCAGAATGGCTCCAGACTGAGAACTAAGCCACGGCCCCATGCCTGCCCAGGAGGGGAAAGGTATTTCTCTCTCTTGCCTCTTCCTTGCTAGGGGCGAAGGGCATGGTGACCGCCTTATTATGAGGATCACAGATGAAAATTACAAGCTTGCAATGATCCAATATCTGGAAGAAATTTCCCTGGACTTAATGGCTAAAATACAGAAATCCAAAACCTCATATCTCTTCACAACAGGTCTGACTCTAGTGGGGAACTCCTAACAATAATAGTGAGGTTTTTGTTGAAATATTGAATGTAACCAAAGTAAAGAGAAAGTAAAGTGAAATTTATCAGTAACAGGGGGGGAGGGGGCGGGATGGGAGGTGTACTGGGTTTTGTTTTGTTTTTTTTTTTGGTGGTGGAATATGGGCACTGGGGAAGAGATGGTTGTTTCAGCATTGTATAACTGAGACTTAAATCTGAAAGCATTGTAATTTTCCACATGCTGATTCAATAAAGTAAAATTTTTATTTAAAAAAGTGATCCCATGATATTTATAGCAGATATAAATGGGACTCCATAAGCCATAAAAGAATGGGGTAGAAAAACTCAATAAAATAAACACATCACCAAGAATATCTAGTTAGATTATAATTCAGATTGGAAAGAATGATATAAAGCTTCAGAGACAGGCAACAGATTAGGGAATTTATAGCCTAAAATCCAGTTTACAAGGAGCAGTAAAGGAGCTTCCTCAAAGGACAGGACAAATTTAACAGGACATAGCATTGAGTATGGTACTCACTCATAGTTCTTGTAGTTATCATCTACTAGATTCATCATCATCATCCCATTGATCGTCGAATTTCTCGAGTGGTCTCAGTAACGTCTCCATTCGTCCTAGCCCTGAGATTTTAGAAGCCTCTCTTTACTCATCCTTTCCAATGGTGCCGCATTGGAGGTTCTTTCAGGGTCAGGGGAATGAGACCCAGCATTGTTACTGGTTTTGGCATATGAATACACCATGGGGAGTTTGCAAGGCTCTTCCATGTGGGCAGGAAACTCTCAGTAGCCTGCTGGTTCTCCCAGAGGGAAAAGTAGGCTATAAATTCTGGGAGCTTGCTTTTAAGTCTCTGGATGTTGGCCGTTGGTGGGATTACACGGTGCCGGGGGCAGTCCCTGGGTGTGACCACCTAGCTACTGGAAAATGGGAAATCTGGGCGGAAGAGGCCCAGTCCCGATCTGAGCAGGCTTGGAGGTCTCAGGCTGGGTCCCATACACCTGGGTTCCTCTGCCGGTACCTTCATGCGTGAGGCTCATCCGAACGTGTGGAGAGGGGCCTTGAGCATGGCTGTGGCTAGGCTCTAGAGGTCTTTGGCCGTGGGAGCTCTGCTCGGGGCGGGGAGGGAAGCTGGAGCCCATCCCCTCCAAGGGGCCAGGCACGCAGGCCAGAGACTCATAATCTACTAGATTAAGAAAAGAATGTTTACTTCTAGCTTGCCAACGAATTTTATACACCTTCAATAATGAATTAATACCTCATTTATTGAATTTTATAAGTCTTATCAATTTTAAATCCATGAAGTTTTTATTGCTTTTTTTTTACTTATATTAGTGTAGACATTTAATCAGTATCTCAGTATCACTGTATCACCGTTGCTCATTTATTTGCTTGAGCAGGTGCTAGTAACGTCTCCATTCGTCCCTGTCGTATTCAGGATCAGTGGAATGAGGCCCATTATTGTTACCATTTTTGACATATCGAATACGCCATGGGTAGCTTGCCAGGTTCTGCCGTTCGAGATTCTGCATTGCTCTCTTCCAGGAGCTTTGTGTTATAGTCTCTGAATCTTGGCTATTGACAGGATTACATGGTGCTGGGGGCAGTTTGTGGGTGTGACTGCCAAGCTACTGGAAAATGGGGGATCTGGGTGGAGAAGGCCTAGTCCCTATCCAAGCAGGCTTGGAGATCTCAGCCCTGGGTCCTACATACCTGGGTTCTTCTGCTGGTTCCTTTATGTGTGAGGCTCATTGGAGTGTGTGAAGAGTGTCCTTGAGCATGGCTGTGGCTGGATTCTGGAGGTTTTTGGCTGCTGGGGCTCTGCTTGGGGCAGAGAGGGAAACTCAATCTGCCCCTCTCTGAGGGGGCCCCAGTGAAGACAGCCTGGTGCAGGGGCAGAAACAATATATTAGTAGCACTGTCATCCTGTTGTTCATCGATTTGCTTGAACGGGCACCAGTAACGTCTCCATTGTGAGACTTGTTACTGTTTTTGGCATATCGAATACCAACAGGTAGCTTGCCAGGCTCTGCCATGCAGGCGGGATACTCTCGGTAGCTTGCTGGGCTTTTCAAGAGGGATGGAGGAATCAAACCTGGGTCAGCCATGTGTAAGACAAATGCCTTACCCTCTGTGCTATTGCTCCAGTATAATATTTTATTATAAAAACAACATGCTCCTTCTTATGATAAAACTCTATACTTTTACAGACCTATTCATATTTTCCCCTTTAATTTTTTTTAACTTTATTTACTCTAAAATTTCCATTTGTAGGTTTTGCCTAATCTATGTAAGGTCCAAAAACATATTATCAAATAATTAAAAGCAGAGTTTTATTCATGACAGGGAAATCATGACAAGACCCAAATATAAAATAAAATTTAATATTTTAGATGCCAAAATTGAAAACTTATTTAAGTAAATGAGAATAGGCATTTGATTATGTTATAGTAAATTATTTGAATTTTGTATTTATATTAAAATTAAATATTTTAATTCTGGGACCGCTGGAACCGAGCCACGGCCATGCTCAGGGCCACTCTCCACATGTTTGGAGGAGCCAGCAGAAGAAACCAGGTGTGAGGACCTGGGTCTCCATCTACAAGGCTGCTCGGATAGGAACTGGGCCTCTTCCACCCAGATCCCCCATTTTCCAGTAGCTAGGCAGTCACACCCAGAGACTGCCCCCGGCGCCATATAATCCCATCAACAGCCAACATCCAGAGACTATAAGACCAAATTCCTGGAAGCCTGTGGCCGCTTTGCAGCCTCGAGACATCTAGTAGCCTCACTCTCTCTCTGGAGAACCTGACAAGCTACCGAGAGTCCATTTCCCACTTGGGAAAGCCTGGCAAGCTCTCCCAAGTGGGAAAGCTCTCTCGTGGCATATTCATATCCAAAATACAGTAACAGATATATACATACCTCTTGGAGAGCCCAGCAAGCTACCGAGAGTATCCCGCCCACATGGCAGAGCCTGGTAAGCTAGCCATGGTGTATTCGATATGCCAAAAACAGTAACAATAGGTCTCATTCCCCTGACCCTGAAAAAAATCGTTGGGAAAGACAAGTAAGGAGACGCTGTTAAAATCTCAGGGCTGAGTTTAATAGAGATGTTACTGGTGCCTGCTCGAGTAAATTAATCAACAATGGGATGACAGTGACAATTTATATAGTTTTTTAAAGCATTATAGCAATCAACCATAACAATCAACTCTAACAAATTGACGTTCATTGAATTATTTTCTGATAATTCCATTTGCCACATTTTTGGAGCAAGAAATATGAAGTAAATTTGTTATGTGCCTGGCAGGCTTGGGAGGGCAGGTTTAGGAAGATGGATGGGAAAACTGGAGCTACTGGTAGAGGGAAGATCACACTGGTGATGAGATTAGGCTACTACTGGCTTAGTGCCTAAGGATCATCACTGGCAGTGCTGTGCTTGGAGGACCATGCTATGCCAAGAATGGAACTCAGGGTTCCAGCATGTAAGCATGTAAAGCAAGTGCTCCAGTACTTAGAACTACCTCCCTGGCCCCATCAACTGTATTTCTGAATAAATTTTTTGCTACAACTGATTTTGACTTGCAGGTTTTTCAATTCAAAAGAATAGTAAGTGATTTTTCCTCAGATAATTTCTCAAACGAATATAACATCACCCGTGGGAATGCTATGAATAGATACTACTATAGTTCTAACGACCAATCCAACACCAGTAATTTATGAAATTCTTTCAAGCTAGCTGTTCCTTCTATTAACTTGACCTATACAAAGAAACTGAAACTTTTTGAGATACAAAAAAAGTTTTTCACAGGGCTATTCTAACTTAAAGTCACCACAAAATAAGAGTGAATCTTAAGACAATTCCTGATGTTGACTGAAGACATGACATGAGGATTTTATGGCAAGAATTAAAATAAGGGGCTTGGAGAGGTAGCTACAATTACTGGAGGAAAGAATACTGCACCACATTTGATGGAGTTCAAAGTAGGAGGCAACCAATCTTAGAGGGAAATACTTTTTTTACAGATCATATATATATATATATATATATATATATATATATATGATGTTTCTGATAGGTGTTGTGCTTGTAAATAATCATTTGTGAATGCATTTGACATATAAGAATATCTTGGATGATTAAATAAGATACTTACAGAAATTTTATTTTATTTTATTTTATTTTGGTGTTTTGACCCTAAGACCTTTAATCATTCCCTTTACTGGATAAAACTGCGTGGATGGTCATGTGAAAGTGCCCGCTATCCTGAGGGAAATTTCGGAGGGAACCAGTTACTAGATGGTTTGATTAGTCTTTTTCCCCCATACCCAGGTCGGATGACTGATTTGCATGTCAGGACTGCTACGGATCTCCACTAGAGTTTCCTCTGGCTTCGCCCTGCCCAGGAATAGTTCACCATCTTTTGGGTCTTTTCAGGCTGGAGCGATAGCACCGTGGGTAGGGCGTTTGCCTTGCATTCGGCCAACCTGGGTTCGATTCCCCAGTCCCTCTTGGAGAGCCCGGCAAGCTACCGAGAGTATCCTGCCTGTACAGCAGAGCCTGGCAAGCTACCCATGGCATATTTGATATGCCAAAAATAGTTAACAAGTCTCACAATGGAGACACTACTGGTGCCCGCTCCAGCAAATCGATGAGCAACGGGATGACAGTGACGGTGATATGTATAAAAGCACACAAGGCTCAACCGCTAACAACATGTTAGTGATCACTTATAGAAGGGATTAATAGCCCCTGTGTGAAATCCTCTTTCCTCTAAGGATACATTTTTTTGTAGCATTTTCAGTGGTTTTTCATAACAAACAATACAAAAAATATTATTTCGGTTCTGTTTTGGGGCAGGGATAAGGGTTTGGGATGAAAACACCTGAAATATGGTGGTGGGAAAGTATAATGGTGGTGGAATTGGTGTTTGAATATTAAATATAATGAAATATTGTGAACTACTTTATAAAATAAAAATTTATTTGAAAAATTTAAAAAAATAAGATGACTGGAGGATATGCTTTGCTGTAGAGCCAAGGTTTTTTTTTTTTTTTAAATTTATTTATTTTTAATTAGAGAATCACCGTGAGGGTACAGTTACAGATTTATACACTTTTGTGCTTATACTTCCCTCATACAAAGTTTGGGAACCCATCCCTTCACCAGTGCCCATTCTCCACCACCCGTAAACCCAGTGTCCCTCCCACCCTCCCCAATCCCATCTCCCCCCCACCCCACCCTGCCACTGTGGCAAGGCATTCCCTTCTGTTTTCTCTCTCTAATTAGCTGTTGTGGTTTGCAATAAAGGTGTTGAGTGGCCGCTGTGCTCAGTCTCTAGCCCTCATTCAGCCCGCAACTCCCTTCCCCCACATGGCCTTCGACTACAATGTAGTTGGTGATCGCTTCTCTGAGTTGACCTTTCCCCGGAACGTGAGGCCAGCCTCGAAGCCATGGAGTCAACCTCCTGGTACTTATTTCTACAGTTCTTGGGTGTTAGTCTCCCACTCTGTTATTCTATATACCATAGATGAGTGCAATCTTTCTATGTCTGTCTCTCTCTTTCTGATAGAGCCAAGGTTTGATGACTGATACCAGACGATCTCCTAAGTGGCACCAAGAACACACCCAACCCCTAAGCCAGAAGTTGTCCTTATTTGGTGTAGCCCCAGTTTAAAAAAATGCAAAACAAAGACAACAAAATGCGTGTGGATGTCTAAACAAGAAATACACTACAGATGAATTATTGAATTTAAGTAATTTTGATTTTTCCAGAATCCTTTTAAGACCAGATGGTATTTTTATTTATTTTTATTTATTTTTAAATTTGTATTAGTTAAATCACTGTGAGGGACAGTTGCAGACTTACAAACTTTTGTGCTTGTATTTTAGTCATACAATGCTCAAGTACTCATCCCTCCACTAGTGCCTGTTTTCCACCACCAATGAACCCAGTAACCCTCCCACCATCCCCACTCCACACCCCACCACCCCACCGTGCCTCTGTGGTAGAGCATTGCCTTTTGTTCTCTCTCTCCTTTTGGGTATTGTGGTTTGCAACAGAGGTATTGAGTGGTCATAGAGCTGAAGAGATAGCACATCAGCTCAGACATGAGCTTGCATGCAGTCAACCCAGATTCAATCCCTTGAGCCATCCCTTGAGCCCTGCTAGAAGGGCTCTGAGCACAGAGTCAGGAGTAAGCCCTAAATCCTGCTGTGTGTGACCACCCCCTAAAAATTTTTATTAACAGATATTATTTTGGGGTCAGAGAAATAGTATAGCAGGTAAGGCAATTGCCTTGCACATGGCCAACCTGGCTTCAATCCCTAGAATCCCAAATAGTTCCCAGAACACTGCCAGGAGGACTCCTGAGTGCAGAGCCAGGAGTAAGCCCTGATCATTGTGAGGTGTTTCCCTCTCCCAAAAGATAGTATTTTAAAATGGATTAATATGTATGGTTGTCAGTTACTAAAAACAATAATTATATCTATTCAGTGTACACTATATTTCAGGTAACCACATGGAAGAGGTCTATATATGATCTCATTCCATCTTTATAACTCACTTGATGATAGAATTGATATTATTCTATTATATATACAATATACATATGTATGTATATATACTTGGCTGTGATAGAAGAAAAAAATCATGCGATCTAATAAATAGAATATATACTATTATATTTTCCAAGTCTTAATGAAAATACATTATTCAAGTCCCACAGCACAAAAGTTCTAGAAATGAGAGGCACTTAGAGAACTACTTAGCTTCAAGTTTTATGGTGTCACTAAGAAGCATGTCCTTGCATTCTTATCATAACTTGGTGGGACTGTGTATGTAATTACTTACATGGAATTTTGGATTGAAAGAAAATTGTATATAGATTTATGTTAACTCTCACCGTTTCCTCTTATTTATATAAATGCCGAAGGTTCATTGTTCATCTAGATTGGGTTAATTATGAAGCAAGGGGTCAGTAAATTTCAGCTCAATTTGCTATATCATGGTAACTTGTCTCCGTAAAGAATGTGCAATTTTACCTCCATAGTTAATAACTACTGAATGTGTTTGTTTTCCCTTACTTTTGGCAACATTGGGTGTTCTCAAATGTAAAGCATTTGATACTCAGGGTCACGCGATAATTCAAGATATAGAGCATCTAGCAAGGCCCTGAGCTATAATCCTAAAATCACAGCTCCCTAAAAATTAGTAAGTGTAGTTCTGGTGCCTGGACCACTGTGTGGTCCTGAATATCAAACCATCAGACTCACACCTGAACTGCTACCTCTGCACACATGGGAGTGACTCTGGGCTTCTCAAATAAAAAATTTCAAAATCTGACCAGTATAGCATTTCAATTGGAATTTCTATAATTAAGAGCGCAGTTGAGGGCTTGAGTATTTAGCATTTTGGTCAGGGGCATGCCTTGCAAGTATCTGCTTTTGGCTTAATATCCATTATCACATTCGGCTACTTCTGACAATGTTCAGAGATTCATGCAATTCTAGGGATCAAATGCAGGCCTCTTGTATACAAAACATGGTTCAGCTTATTGAGCTATCTCTAAAGTCCTAGACGCACATCTGAAAACTTCTGAAATCAGAATGTCCTCATAATGATAGTTTTTTACTCCTGCTCTTGGCTGGAAGAAAAATATGCTGCTATTGTATGCACAAATTATTCATAGTTGTCAACATTTTCATGATGTCAATAGACTCGATAATGGGAAGGTTAATGGAACTTTGTTTAGCATATTCATGTGGACATGTTACAAAGCCACAACAATGTCATATGGTTTTAATATTCTAATAGAGTGAACCACATTTATTGAATTCTTAATACTGTACCAGACTCTTCCCCTCCACCTTCTTCCCCTTTACTTTTGCTATTATGATGAACAGGAGTTGCAAACATGCTTGGTTATGTTTACATACCACTTGTGGTACTCAGTGGGGGATTACACATCAAGCTGTGGAACTCACATACATGTTCCCTGGGGGGTGCCTTCTTTTAGTTGAGTGTTTGCACAATCCAGACTGCAGTGCTCGATGGGGGCCACTGTGGTGCTTACACACATGCTCACTGGGGGTTGAACACATGAGTTGTGGTATTCACACATACCTGGTTGCAATGCCCTGAACACTTCACTGTGTTAGGTCACAAGGGGTCCTGAATAGCAAAGTTGCTGAGACCAGATGGGCAGCATTAAGGATCAAAGTTAAGGCATTTTTCTAGCATGCTATGTGTTTTTTTCCCCCATTAACCCATTTCTGGGCCCTTTGCACTATTCTTATATTCCTACAATAATCTCCACTTAGCATTTAAAAGCTATTAGATAAATGCATTAATGAATTACATTGACTGTACTTGTATTTAAAATTCTTAGCAAAATTTGATTATAATAAATGTTTTTCTTTTGGTGTTGTATTTATCATGCTTTGATAGGATATAGCATTATTATGCCTATTATGCCATCATTTAATTTTCTTTTAAAAGTTTAGTCTTTGTGTAATTTTCAAAACTGCTAATGGCATGGTTTCATACATAAAACATTCCAGGACCACACCCTCCACCAGAGTGTCTACTTTCCTCCACCACTGTCCCAGTGTCTCCTACATCTAATGTGCATGTTTGGCAGAGAAAACAGCTGTTTTACTCCTTACTGGGAATTATTATTACACAAAATAAGCACAAAAATTAATGTTTACCAAATATTGTCAATTTAATGGCATACTACTATCCCCATTTAATCTCTCATGTAACTGATACTTTACATATATATTCTCAATTAACTATCTGTCATATGCAGGTTATGAAACTCACAGTGAGAGAGATGATTTTTATATACCTAGTAGCATGAAGTTTCCAATGGATGGCAAAGCCAAGCTTAACTCTGCAATGTTCTTTTGCTCCACAGTGATGATTCTAAACATAACTTCCACTGTAATCCAAGAACACACTTTTGCTGCCAGTTCTCATCTCAAATATTTATAATCTTGCAAGGATTTCTGAGGTTATGCGTAAACTATTAAAAGCCACAATTTTTTACAAAGTTGTTCATGATTTGGTTTCAGCCATACAATGTTACAACACCCATCCCTTCTCCAGTGTACATTCCCACCACACTGTCCCAGTTTCCCTCACCAACACCCACTCCACCCCGCCTCTATGGCAGGCACTTTTCATGTATATCCCTCTATCTACTTTCAGCACTCAGTTCTTGTTTAACTATCATTGTCATAGCGGTCCCTTCTCTGTCCTAACTGCCCTCCCCACTTTGGCAAGCTTCCAACCATGGATCAGTCTTCCTGGCCATGAAGAATTTTGTAACTGTGTATCTCACACTGGGTCAATGAAAAAGTCACAATTTTTCTTGATGTACAGGTACTTATTGATCTCATTAATATAATTAATTATAGAACACTAGGTATGAGGTATGAGAAACTGTTTTCAGTAAACTTGAAAGCCACACATGTTGCAAAGATTTATACTTTTACACACTTTTCTGGGTATGTTCAAAGGAAAACTGTTAAAAATTAAAGGTAGATATTAATTTATCTTTCATATGTCAAATATGACAGCATTTCTGTTGTGTTTATCAGAATTCTATACAGTTTCACCAAAACCAGAGGCAGCTTGAAATTAAGATCAAGTGCTCTCCAGGTAATATTAATCATCCCATCACTCAGTTCTGAGCCAAAGTGTCAGTATGACTCAGACCCATAAACTTGTGTAATCTTCAACGTGCACTGAGGCAGGTATAACTCTGCTTCCTACAGTCCTGGGCGAAACCTTTAGACATTGAGTTTTTGTGTCATATTTATAGAAAAGTTGCAGGGGAAGTTTCTGCTTGTTCATGTCATAATGGATTCATTTGTTTTGCCCAAACAAGTTAATTTATTTAGGGATTTACATATTTACCTTGGCATAATATGCTGATCAAACTTGATCTGCACCAAGCAGATGTAGGCCACGCAGTTTACCAGTAATAGAGACAAAAATAAAAAGTGTTTGAAGTCAAGTAGCTTGAATAATCCCATAAGGAATTTGTTCTACACTTTTACACACCCTTCATCAGAAGTTTCAGTTACTCAGACTTATATTTAAGAAAATAAATGCAGAAATCTGTATTATAGTCTAATCAGTTCATTTGAGAACATACCATGACAAGAGTCAGATATAGATACAAACAAAGTCAACCTATATTTTACAACTGCCTGTTATGTGCAAGTCACTGTGCTAAAAATATATAAGAAAATAAAAAGGGTCAAGGATATAGATCAAGTGCTATAGCCTAGCATGGGAAAATCCCTGAATTCTAGTTCTAACATTGACATCACATGCATCCATGACCCCAGTATTGCCAGATGTGGCCTCAGGACTTCTAAGCACCACTAAATATGGCTCCATTATATAAATTTATGTGTATCTCTAATGTACATAAAATAAAGTATCTTTTCTGAGAGAGGAAGTGGGGAAGTTTCGTCATATTTCCAAGAAGCCCTATTTTAAAGAGTCCAAGTCACTGGTGCCCTTCTAACGGTGAATAAAACAAAACTGAGCTTTCAAATGAGTGCCTCTTCCAAAACTGAAAAATCAGGCTGCCTCCCACATCCGCCACTATGTTGACTCACCCACAGGTTCTGCTCTATTATTTACAGCTAAATCTTCGAGGAGATGCACACCAAAGAGCTAAAAATCAGAGACACACTCTGAGTTAAAAATTCTGGGGTGCTCTCAGAAGGTGGGTGGGCCATGTACTGACCTCATCAAAGCCCCGATAGCTCCACGCACTGCCCACCTCTCCAGACACAGAACTCTACTACTTCACTAAAATTTTAAAAATCACAACGATTTCCAATAAAGTTATCTTTGAAACTAGAGACTATATCAGATCTAGAGAATCTACTGGAAGAGAAGACTGACTACCGACAAACTGCAAAAGCTGTTGTTAGCTTGATATTTCCAAGTCAAAAGTGAGAGTACAACAAGTATCTGTGAACTCAATATAAAAATCTCTCTCAGGGGCTGGAGCAACAGCACAGCAGGTAGCGCATTTGCCTTGCATGCGGCCAACCCAGGTTCGATTCCCAACATCCCATCTGGTCCCCTGAGTACTGCCAGGAGTAATTCTGAGTGCAGAGCCAGGAGTAACTCCTGTGTATCGCCATGTGTGACCCCAAAATCGAAAAAAATATATCACATGTTGGGTATAAATAAACATAGTATGAGGATAACTAATGGTTATAGGCAACAGAACCTGAGAACTAGTTTACAGAACTGAGCCTACCAAGGGCAGGGGATGTGCAAAGGGACACTGAGATTATGGTGGACAGTGGACACTCTAGTGAAGGGTGTGGTATTAGAAATTTGTAGCATATAAATTTATGGTGTAAATGGTAATAATAATTTAAATCTTTGGTAACTATAATCAAATGTCATACTTAACTAAATTTCTACCAGTGAGCAGTCCTTCAGGGCCAATTTAAAATAGGCCTCAGTAATTTTGTGAAATTTCATCACTTACAAGTAATGTAAGTGAATGTCTGCTCTTAGAAGTCTGATTCAAATGGTTTTGTAATTCAATTAGCTGTAGAACTAGGAATAGAATAATTTATTATTGCCATATTTTCTCCTAATGAAGTATTACAGAGATGTACACAGACTGCATTCTTAAAATTACCTGTTCTGGCTGTGAATATACTACTTACTAGCAAAGAGGGGTTAGTACTAGTCTGGTAAGCCTGTATTATTATATGCTGTATGATTATTAAATTCTACCCTTGTACTTTTTCCCTTTGAACTTTTTACTTATTTACTTTTTATTGAATCACTGTGAGATAGATCCTTACAGAGCTGTTCATGATTAGGTTTCAGTCATACAGTTTTCTAACACCCGTCCCTCCACCAGTGTTCATTTCCCAGCATCAGTGTACCCAGGTTCCCTTCCATCACTTCCCAACCCCCACCCTCCAGTCTGCCTCTATGGCAGGTGCTTCTCTTTCTCTCTTTTTTGGCATTGTGGTTTGAAATATTGATGCTGAAAGGTTATCAAAATTATCCCTTACCTACTTTTAACACTCAGATTTTGTCCAGCATGATTATTCCCAGATATTATTGTCATACTAGTCTCTTCTCTATCTTACCTACCCTCAACTCCATAATGTGTGGTTGACCAGTTCTCCTAGCCCCTATATTCCTTGGCCATGGATCTAGTCTTCTACTATATATATATTTTAATATACCACAATAATAAACAATGAACATAACTTTTGCAAAGAAATGCTCACCATCGTCTGATCTTTAGCAACTCATAATCTTTTTGATGTTGAAAATTGTGTCTTATGGTTGGTGGCTGCTGACTGAAAAGGGTGACAGTTGCTGAGAGCCGAGATGGCTGTGGCAATTACTTAAAATAAGATAATGAAGTTTGTGCATATATTGACTCTTCTTTCACAGCAATATTAAAGATGATAATAACTTCGACTAACAGGATAATAATTGACTTGGGGGATATTTTTTATGACATTAAAATATGTTGAAGTTAGTATCAATAAGACTTTGTGATAAATAGTGTCTTGGAATAGTGGTTTGGAAGTTGTAGGTCTAGGATCAGGGCACCAAAGTAATCGTTTCTATAGAGATCTTATTTCCTGTCCAGAAGATAGTCATCTTCTTGCTGTTTTCCCTCAAAAATTTCCTCAATGTTTGTACATGGATAAGGAAATTATTCTTCCTTTTTTAAGGCCATCAGTAATATTGAATTAAGACTAACTGAAATAATGAATAATGCTGAAGATGTGGATTTGTGGGGATTATATTCAATTTTGGAAATGCTGGTTCTGAAATACTTATAAGTCACACAACAAGAGCTATAAAGTAGGTATCTGAAATGTGATGTACTAGATATCATTGTATCACTGTCATCCTGTTGACCATCGATTTGCTTGACCAGGCACCAGTAATTTCTCCATTCGTCTTAACCCTGAGATTTTAGCAGCCTCTCTTTACTTGTTCTTCCCAGCGGTACCACATTAGAGGCTCTTTCAGGGTAAAGGCAATGAGACCCATCATTGTTACTATATTTAGCATATCGAATATGCCACGGAGAGCTTGCCAGGCTCTGCCATGCAAGCAGGATTCTCTCGATACCTTGCCAGGTTCTCTGAGAGGGAGAACTAGGCTATAAGAGGTCGTGCAGCCACAAATGCAGCAGCATGCTTCTGGGAGCTTTGTTTTATAGTCTCTGGATCTTGGTCATTGATGGGATTACATGGCTCTGGGGTTAGTTTGTGGGTGTGGCTGCCAAGCTACTGGAAAATGGAATATCTGCGTGGAGGAGCCCCAGTCCCGATCTGAGCAAGCTCATGCATAAAGTCCCATCCAGACCGAGCCTCATGCATAAAGGAAGCAGCAGAGGAACCCAGGTGTGTGGGACCCAGGGCTGAGTACTAGATATGAGTTTTTTTAACTAGAGATATAAAGTAGGTGAATATTATATATGACACTGTGACTATGAGAATAGGATCAACAAGAGAGTTTAGTGTAGAAGAGAACAGTGAATCTCTTTGAGGATTTATTTTGAAACAAGTGTTTGGGAATTTGAGAAGATGTAAATGAAACACAAAGGACTAAAGGAGATTAGGTAAGGATGCAGAAAGGAAGTTAAGAGAATGTACTATCTGGATGCGACAAAAATGATAATTGAGTTAGTACTCAACAAATGTTCCTTTTAGGTTAACTGAAATGGTAAATAAAGATTCATCATCAGATTTACCAATATGGAAGTTGGAGACCTTAACAAGTGAAATTTCTTAGGAGTGATAACTTAATAGATATGCACAAGAAAGAATGGAAGAAGTAGCAAGAGTCAGTTTTACTATAAAGAGAAAAAAATGTTATGTCAGTTTGAGACACAAGTGGACGCTGGAGATGTGTTTGAATATGAACAATATAACAATAAGTCTGTATGATGATGGAAATGATGCAAGAGAGCAAATGAAATGAAAGAGAAGAGAAAATGGCCAATACTTGTATGGTTCATCCGTTCACCTCCTTCAGATTGATATCCACAAGTCCCTTTGTTAGTCTTTTCTGACCATTTTATTGTGCAATTGCAGTTGCAATTGCAACCTTCATTTCCACCCCAGGAAATCTTAACCTCCATATTTTTTCTTTCCTTCAATTTATTTTATCTATAGTAATGATCACTTTTTAATCTCATATGGCTTACAAGGATAAAATTACTCCATTACAATGATATTTGAGTTAGGTTCTTTCTCATTAGAAAATGAGAATTGCCTTCATGAAAACTGGGACTGCATTAGATAGTACTTATAAACATAGTAAGTGATAGAAATATGTATGTATTAAATAAACAAGAAAATGACAAGGATTTTCAAAAGATCGCTATGTACTCTATGGCATTGCTTCTTAAACTTTTTCTGATGTGGCCCTCTTCTAACTTGTTTCCTTCCTGTGGTCCCCTGTCCTACTAGTTGGGCATTTAGTCTTGTGCCGTGGTTTCCATTTACCTTATTTTTACCTGTGATATCCTTGGAACATCTTGGGGTCCCACAGAGGGCTATATAGATTGAGGAATACTGTTACATGACACAAACATCACCTTGCCAGACATGAACCAGGCATAGAAATATTTGTTGAAAAATAAACGAATCTTTAAAGTGAAATTACTTGGCATAGGGCTGAATGAGGGCTAGAGACTGAGCACAGCGGCCACTCAACACCTTTATTGCAAACCACAACAGCTAATTAGAGAGAGAAAACAGAAGGGAATGCCTTGCCACAGTGGCAGGGTGGGGTGGGGGGGGAGATGGGATTGGGGAGGGTGGGAGGGACACTGGGTTTACGGGTGGTGGAGAATGGGCACTGGTGAAGGGATGGGTTCCCAAACTTTGTATGAGGGAAGTATAAGCACAAAAGTGTATAAATCTGTAACTGTACCCTCACGGTGATTCTCTAATTAAAAATAAATAAATTAAAAAAAAAAGAAATTACTTGGCATATAATTTCATCACAGATTATCACAAATAATTTGAGCCACATTCTTTTTTTTTAAAATTTATTTATTTTTAATTAGAGAATCATCGTGAGGGTACAGTTACAGATTTATACACTTTTGTGCTTATACTTCCCTCATACAAAGTTTGGAACCCATCCCTTCACCAGTGCCCATTCTCCACCACCCGTAAACCCAGTGTCCCTCCCACCCTCCCCAATCCCATCTCCCCCCCACCCCACCCTGCCACTGTGGCAAGGCATTCCCTTCTGTTTTCTCTCTCTAATTAGCTGTTGTGGTTTGCAATAAAGGTGTTGAGTGGCCGCTGTGCTCAGTCTCTAGCCCTCATTCAGCCCGCAACTCCCTTCCCCCACATGGCCTTCGACTACAATGTAGTTGGTGATCGCTTCTCTGAGTTGACCTTTCCCCGGAACGTGAGGCCAGCCTCGAAGCCATGGAGTCAACCTCCTGGTACTTATTTCTACAGTTCTTGAGTGTTAGTCTCCCACTCTGTTATTCTATATACCATAGATGAGTGCAATCTTTCTATGTCTGTCTCTCTCTTTCTTACTTATTTCACTCAGCATGAAACTTTTCATGCCCATCCACTTGACTACAAAATTCTTGACCTCCTTTTTTCTAACAGCTGCATAGTATTCCATTGTATAGATGTACCAAAGTTTCCTCAACCAGTCATCCGTTCTGGGGCATTCGGGTTTTTTCCAGATTCTGGCTATTGTAAACAGTGCTGCGATGAACATACATGTGCAGATGTTGTTTCGATTGTACTTTTTTGCCTCTCTGGGATATATTCCCAGCAGTGGTATTGCTGGGTCAAATGGGAATTCAATATCTAATTTTTTGAGAGTCGTCCAAATTGTTTTCCAGAAGGGCTGAACCAGTCGGCATTCCCACCAGCAGTGAAGAAGGGTCCCTTTCTCCCCACATCCTCTCCAACAGTGGTTGCTTTTGTTCTTTTGGATGTGTGCTAGTCTCTGTGGTGTGAGGTGGTATCTCAAAGTTGTTTTGATCTGCATCTCTCTGATGATTAGTGATGCAGAGCACTTTTTCATGTGCCTTTTGGCCATTCGTATTTCTTCCTTGGTAAAGTTTCTGTTCATTTCTTCGCCCCATTTTTTGATGGGGTTGGATGTTTTCTTCTTGTAGAGTTCAACCAGTGCTTTATATACCATTGATATCAACCCCTTATCTGATGGGTATTGTGTAAATATCCTTTCCCATTCTGTGGATAGTCTTTGGATTCTGGTCACTGTATCTCTTGCGGTGCAGAAGCTTTTTAGTTTAATGTAGTCCCATTTGTTGATCTCTGTTTTTACTAGATTGCTTAGTTCCGTGTCACCTTTGAAGATACCTTTATCTTCAATATCGTGGAGGGTTTCGCCGACCTTGTCTTCAATGTACCTTATGGTTTGTGGTCTAATGTTGAGGTCTTTAATCCATTTTGATCTGACTTTTGTGCATGGTGTCAGGTCAAGGTCTAAACCCATTTTTTTGCATGTGGTTGTCCAGTTGTGCCAGCACCATTTGTTAAAGAGGCTTTCCTTGTTGAGCCACATTCTTAATGTTTCTCCTAACACAGAAGTATGAATATATGTAACATATTTATACTTAATATCAAGTTTAATTGATATTACATATGTGTCCTTATATAGATATATATTTATACATAATTAAATTTCCTGTTAGGTTTTTTTGACTCATGAGTCCTGGCTCTATGTTTAGGGGTCACTACTGTAGGCAGGTTGGGGAGACCATATAGGGACCTGGGGCAGGCAGGGTACTTGTCTTGCATGTGATAGACCTGGGTTCAATCCCATCATTCTTTAAAAAAAGAAACCCCATACTCTTAGTTATCAACCCATCCACCTTTCCCAAGCCTCTCAACTCTTAGCAACCATAAATCTATTTGCCTTATAGATCTGACTAATTTAAACATTTCATCGGGACGCCTCCGACGTCCCGATGGATCTATCACATTTTCCAGAAAGGCAGTGGAGAGGATTATTCACAACTTCTACTCGGATCTCTTTGACAGCCATGTCCACCTGCCCACATACCAAATTCCGCAGGATGGATACGTGGTTCCCAACGTTCTCCCTTCGGAAATCCGACACGCCATTTCGTTGGTAAAGACGTGTACAGCACCTGGTCCCGGACAAGGTCAGACCCATACACCTGAAAAATCTGCCGCCAGTACTCATCAATGCACTGGCTTGACTCTTCACAGGCTACCTGTCTGAATGCAAGGTTCCATCTCAGTGGAAAACCAGTTGGACCGTTCTGTTGTACAAGAAGGGAGACATCCAGACATCGGCAACATTTGCCTGCTGTCTGTTGTCTACAAGTTGTTCACTCGTGTCATCCTGAATAGAATAGGCAGAACACTAGATGAAGGACAACCATGTGAGCAAGCTGGGTTTTGAAGGGGATTCAGCACGATAGACCATATCCACACAGTGACCAAACTCATTGAAGTTTCGAGAGAGTTCAAGATGCCGCTCTGTTTAATGTTCATCGACTTAAAGAAGGCCTTTGATTCTGTTGAGACTGAGGCTGTCATCGAAGCCCTGGCCAAACAGGGCGTTCAAACTCAGTATATCAAAATCCTCCATGAGCTGTATTGTGGATTCACCACCAGAATCTCACCATTCTACAAGGAAGTGATCATTGATGTAAAGAGAGGGGTGCGGCAGGGTGATACCATTTCACCGAAACTCTTCAGTACCACCCTCGAGAACATCATGCGATGACTGGAATGGGAAGGAATGGGAGTGAAGATAGACGGTTGGAAATTACACCACCTCTGCTTTGCTGATGACATCGTTCTTATAACACCAAACATTAGCCAAGCAGCACAAATGCTGGCTGACTTCGACCATGAGTATGGAAAGGTCGGATTGCAGCTGAATCTCAACAAGACGATGTTCATGAAAAATGAACTGGTCCCTGAAGCTCCATTTGCTCTCAATGAAACAAACATATCCGAATGCAGCAGCTATGTGTACCTGGGTCGAGAAATCAACATGAGGAATGACTTGGTGCCAGAACTGCGCAGGAGGAAGAGAGCAGCGTAGAATGCCTTCAAGAGCGTCGAAGAAGTGGTTAAGAGAACGAAGAACCTCTGACTCCGGGCACATCTTTTCGATTCCACCGTTCTTCCTGCACTAACATATGCCTCAGAGACCTGGGCCCTACGCAAACAAGATGAGAACGCTATTAGGGTATCCCAAAGAGGAATCGAAAGAGCTATGCTAGGAGTATCATGTCTCACTCAAGTGAGAGAAGGAATCCGGAGTTCTGACCTCTGTCGACAGTCAAGAATCAGGGACTCTGTCTTGTTTGCCAAGGCATCAAAAATCAGATGGGCCGGTCATGTAATGTGATTCAGAGAGGACCGCTGGACTAGAGCTGTTACCGACTGGATTTCATGGGACGTCAGAAGACCTCATGACTGCCCACCAACTAGATGGTCAGATTTCTTCGTCAAATCCCTGAATGAACGATTTGAGTCTCTTCCTGTTCCTGGAGCGAGCAAATATCATTGGGCTGCACTTGCTTACATATATATAGCTCGAGACAGGGACAAATGGAGACGTTACTGGCGTCCGCTCGAGCAGATCGAAGATCAACGGGATGAGAAGTATACAAGTGATACAAACATTTCAAGTAAATGGAAATACATTATATGTGTCATTTGGTCAGTAGCTTCTTTCAATTAGTATTTTCTAAAGTTTATTTGTATTATGGCATAGGTTGTATTTAATCTTTTAAATATTGCATTGAATGGATATACCATATTTTTTCAGAGTTCCATGTTATGATTATTGTGAAGTAGTACTGATAGAAACATTCATGTAAAAGGTAAATATCTAAAAGTGCAATTATTGGATGATATGGTTATTTTATGTTTAACTCTTAGAGATGTTGCTGCCTTGCACTCAGCCAACCTGGGTTCGATTCTTCCGCCCCTCTCGGAGAGCCCAGCAAGCTACCGAGAGTATCACGCCCAAATGGCAGAGCCTGGCAAGCTACCATGGCATTTTCGATATGCCAAAAACAGTAACAACAAGTCTCACAATGGAGACATTACTGGTGCTCGCTCAAGCAAATTAATGAACAGTGGGACGACAGTGCTAGAGTGCAACTTTTAGAGACAGTGAAACTATCTTCTACAGTGACTGTACCTCTTTTACATTCCTGTGGTTAATGGTGAAAACTCAAATTTCTCTTATCCCAATAACACTTGTTATTTTTTTTAAATTGCTATTCTAATGCAGGCAAAAGTAGCATCTCATTGTGATTTTGCCCATCCCTCCAATTTTCCTCATGCACTAGCTTCCTAATTAACTAAAAAACTAGAACACAAATTTCAATTATATCCTAATATTTATCAATTAAAAATTTGAAACTGATATGTGTGTACATTACAATACTACTTCTGATCATATAGGTATCTTTTAAATATTACAGTTATCATTTTTATTTTTATTTTTTGTTTTTTTGGTTTTTTTTGGGTCACACCTGGCGATGCTCAGGAGTTACTCCTGGCTCTGCACTCAGGAATTACTCCTGGCGATGCTCAGGGGACCATATGGGATGCTGGGATTTGAACCCGGGTCGGCCGCATGCAAGGCAAATGCCCTACCCGCTATGCTATCACTCCAGTCCCAACAGTTATCATTTTTAAAATAGTCACTCAAAACCCTAGCAATTTCCCACGGGTCCCTAACTTTCTCTACCTGAGTTTATGTTATATCTATATAGATAAATGCTGAAGCAGAACGTTACTTGAAGGTTTATATTCTCCTATACTTGCTTACATATATATATTTTAAATAATTTTAAAAATTATGTAAATTTTTAAAATTTAAAATTTTAAAATTAAAAAAATTTTAAATTTATGTGATTTTTTTTGGTAAAAGTGACAAAAGTAAGACTTATAAATTGAACAAAAATGGGTGCACTTGAAAGGCTTAGAGATTTATTCAGACTCAAATGTTGGAACTTAGAAGGCAACAATAGGAGAAGGAAAGAACACTATTCCAGAAGGTCTTACAGAAAATCTTTACCTTCTTCCCACAAAAGGTGAGAGGGTGGTAGTTTTCCTTCAAAAACAGAAACATGTTTTGCCAAATACTAAAACTATATCTATGCATCTGAAACAATGAATGCAAAGAGACAGGGTGGAGATTCCATCTACAAATAGCACAGAAGTTGAAAGTATTCCCTAATATGGGAAAAGCTACCATCCCGACACCTGGGGTAACTACAGCTGCAAATTAATGCTGGGAAAATGTACCTGAGTTTCATTTCCATTAAGTGTTTTTGAGAAATCATTACAGATTGTGAAACAGTGTTCTCAATAAGTACTAGGGAAGAAAAGACAGGAGCTGCCATTCCAGTAAGGTTATGGAAAATTTTACCTTACTCATATGGTAAATTAATTTATTAATATTTATAACTTAGTAGCTTCTATGAATAATGTCTTAATGTGAGAATACATTAAATGTTTTTGTTTTAATGTGAGAATACACTAAAACAATTATGTAGGAGTTGTCTTTCTTCTTTCCAATGGTTAAAACATCTCTAATCAAAAAGGAGAGGGATGCTGGTGGATGTCAGCTGGGTTAGATCTCATACAAGGTTACAAGCAACAGCAACAGGTCTGCATTCATCATTCTCTTACTCCCACATGAAGGAGCAGGGAAGACTGTGTACAAAGAATGTCAAAACATGGAGGTTAAGGAAGGGCTAGTAAAATATATTTGTGTTTTCCCTATTAAACTGAGGTTACCTAGTTCACCAGGCCTTAGACCAAATTTCTAACTCGAGGATGTTGGATTCCTATCTTAATGGGAATGCTAGTTTTCAATATTTAAGTAGGTTTACCATTTTTGAAATAGTATTTGGGGCTGGGGGTGGGGAGCTGCAACAATGTGTGTGATCACCACAGCTCCACAGTGTGTGTCATCACCACAGCCCCAATAGTGTGTGATCACCACAATTGTATGCCAGCATTGCAACCACCCCCCTCTTGGCCAAGTTACCAATCTGATGCTTAACCTTTTTCTATGCAACAACAAAGGAAAGGGAAGCAGAGGAAAAATAAGAAAAAAGCTCAGAATTTTGTGGTGCATATCAGTTATTGTTATTATTGCAGGCAGTAGATGGGGTGCAGGGTGGTAATAAGTTTGAGAAAATAATAAAACTAGGATGAAATTGCCTCCCTTGAAGTAGTTCAAAGGCATGAGGACCACATCCTTTGAGAAGCAAATATTGAGCTCTTTGGAGATGGGAAAATGAACCCAGGTGCTCAAATTGAGACAGCATCCAGAAAAAGTGTACTCTCTCAGAAAAGGACATACTTCTAGAGATCATGAAAATGTAATATGACCACCAAGACCCCAGACTTTTTTTGTTTTCCTGACATAATACTCAGATTACATTTTCTATGTTTAGAAAATTCAAAGCCGGAGGCATTTAAAAGAAGTTCTACTGTAAAATTAACTTTATAAAGGCATGAGAGTCTTATTCTCCACCTCAGATGATTGGCAAGAATCACGATTGGCCAGAATCACAACAGAAGAGGTTTAATTTATTTCTTTTACTTTATTATTCATCTTCCACCCTTGGAGATTGGCCACTATCTCACAGCTCAGCCTGGGATGTGTATTCTGAGATTTTTCTCCCCTCAGGTGATGTCCGTGTTTTCTCTATAACACAATTCTCTCTTTCTCTTCTTACATTTTTCAAAGTAAATTTCTTTAAATAGAACTATTTTACTTGACTATTTCCTCTCCTCCTGAAATTATTTTCTGCAGGGGAAAGTGGAGTTCCTGGAAAGCCTGGGCAGAGATTAGGGATAACATTCCCTTTCCTGCCAAGAACAATTCCTCACTCCAGCCTCAGTCCATGGCTCCCCAAGAATTCGGGTGACAAGTGGACTTTTGGCACGGCTGCCAGCTGCCTTGTAGCCTCTGCGCAGATGCTTGCATGACTATACCGGCCATTAAAATACACCAAGCATTCCCCTGGGTGCCTGAAGGGTGGAAAAGAGAGGTAGAAGCCCTCTTTCCTTGAGGCCATCTGTCTTGATCCCCATTTCACCCAAGTCATCTGCAAACAATTGGTGAGATAGCCAAGAATCCGGTGATCTGCAACAGAAATCACAAGTCATCCTAGGAACTTAGCTCTGGTGGAATTCACCTCTCCAACCTGCAATATTATTAACCTCTCTGTTGTTCATATTTATTTATTTTGTCTTTAGGACCACACTTGGTTGTGCTCAGGGTTTACGCCTGGCTGTGCTTGGTGGGGATGGGAGGTGGGGGAGACCCTACCTAGTGCAAAGGATCAGATGTATGCATAGGCAAGCGCTTTAACCTGCTGAAGTCTCTCTGACTCCTCTTTAATTTTTTAAAATCGAGATAGAGGGAACGAAAGCTAATATGTAATCGAGCATTTGCTACGTGAACACGCATTCTTCTATGCGTTGGATGGACTCAACTTGTCCATCAAATAACACTGTGGTTTCACGGAGCAAGGAATCTGGGGAGTAGAGCAAGAGAACGGACTGGGAGATAAGAGGAAGGCGTTTTAAGACAGCGGGTAAGGAAGCGAAGCGGGTCAGTTTTTATATTCCCGTAGCCCCGCCCTCTTCATTTGCATAGCGCCACCCCTCCAGCTCTCGGTCTCTACTGCAGGAGCGAAAAGTTAAAAGCGAAGCAAACAAACAAACAAACACAAAATACCTCCTAACTCTATAAGATCCTAAGGAGACCCTCAAGGAAGCTCAAGGGAACAAGGTCCCTCGTGACTCGGTGGACAGGCCCGCAAGGCCCGCTCCTGAGAGTGAACTACAACCCCCACAGTGCACCGAGAGGGAGGCGGGGTCCATGCTGAGGAAGCCAGAGGGGGTTACAAAGGTGCCCTGAGGGGCGGGAGGGTGGAGGGGGAGGGAAATCATGTTTTTCTTAACGTTCCACCTTTAAAAACATATTCCCTACAAGTAGGAGCATCATGTTTTTCTCTTCAGCGCACGCAGCGTAGCCGGTAGGGCGGCCTTTGTCTTCAGGCGCAGCGGAGGGCAAGTGCGACGGCGGCGCGCGGGCGAGCGCGGGGTCCCCGGGACGCGCGTGAGGAGGAGCCGGAAGCGGCGGGGCGGGACGCGGCCCGGAAGTGCGCTCTGCGGCGCAGGGAGACGCCGGGGAGCCTGCGCGCGTCCGTTTCCGGCCAGTGCGTCGACTTCGCCCGGTCGCGGGAGGCCACTTCTCGGCAGCCTTTTTTTTTTTTTTCCTCCGGCTGCCGCCTGACGCGCGCGAGGGCTCGTTCCAAGGGTTACACCGTCTTCTTTCATCTCCGCTGTGACGACATGAGCAACAAAGAAGGTGGCGTCTTCATACACGGGGCGTCACATCGTCCCGGGGTGGGAGACTTGAAATGGTCGAGTTTTCCACTTTTGGCTCTTGAGAGACGCGCGCTCTCCTCACGGGCGTTAAGGACGGTGGTCCTGGAGATTCCTCCCCTCCCCCCACCCCCCCAGCTACGTTGGCCCGATTTACATCTTATTTTTCTCAGAACCTCGAGATCTATTTTTGATCTTCGTTCCACAATTGCTCCACCTTGTGTTGGATCTAGCTAGGAACCCAGTGGTGGAAGCCCGGGTGAGGCGAGGAACCTAAGGTTTGGGGAGAAAGGCAAGCCCCCCACCCCCACCCCCGTTTCTGTCTGCTGAGGAAGCGTGTAAGCCCAGGGCCTGTCGGGATCTGGTTTTAAGGGAAAGGGTTTGCCTTTGCTGTGTTTTGTCAACTCGGTGATGGAAGAACTCTCGCCAACGTTATTTTATTTTTTTTCCTCCTCTACGTAAGGATCAGGAGGGTTCAGGAAAAGGAAGCATGACAATTTTCCACATAACCAGAGGAGAGAAGGGAAGGATGTGAATTCATCTTCACCCGTGATACTGACCTTCAAATGTAAGTGCGCCCTAAGGTTGGCTAAGGGATCAAAACGGGTTGTAAAGAGTATCGTTTAGTCGTGTGTACAGAGGAGACAGCAGCCGCAGGGATTTAGGATGTCCGCGTCATGAACCCTTTCGCTTTCCTGGGGGTTTGGCCATGGGACTGGGCCTGCGATGAAAATTCTGATTACAGAAAGTTTGTAATCAAGCATCGTTTCACAGGCAAACCTTAATGTCAGACATGTCACACGGCTGAAAAATTGTGTGTACCTGATGTGCACACGTAATTTTTAAAATGTATATTGATTTTGTTGGCTCACCTAGATTTTGAGATAGGGGCGTTTGTTTTGACTGCCCGTTGCACAGTGTGGGGAATGTACATCTAATAGTGAATCACATGTGAATTTATAAAAGAGACATACACACACACCCTCCCCCCCTTCTCATTTAGTTACTTTGGTGGAGTTGTGCCTCTTTACAAAGCAAGATACACACACACACACACTCCCTCCCCCCTTCTCATATAGTTACTTTGGTGGAGTTGTGCCTCATTACAAAGCAAAATATATAGCAGAGTGTTTTGAGTCTTCATCCCACCACATTGCCCCGGAGCATCTCTGAAAGTTGACCCAGGACCATTGGTTGTGACTGCAGCCTCCATTTTTTCTTTATCTTGTTCTATATCACCCCTTCCACACCTTGTAATTTCTGTAGTTCAGAAATCTGAAAGGGCTCAGCTTTTATTCTAAGTGAAGTTATATGAAGCCTTGTTTGGTGCTGAGTCATCTGGAACTGTTGGTCCGCAAATGGACCCCTCCGTTATTTTATCTCATGTTTTGGCATCTTCCTTGGTCCGGACTGAGAAAAAGATTGAAAACAGTCCTCTGTGTCCTACTCTCAAGAGTTGATAGTCTTACACTCTATTAAAAATAAGGCAAAAAAAACCCCGAAACCCCTGCTTTCTATCTAAATTTACAAGGATTCCACTTTTTGAAGGGAAGAGTCTTAAGCAGTATGTAGACATTTTAAAACCATAGCACCTACAGTGATCTTCAGAAGAGTAAGACTAGCCTTTCAGTAGAGGATATTGATAACAGCTGTATGTTCAGTGGAAAAACAGCAGTGGCTCAACTACTCCCCAGACTTAAACATTGACTTCCTATAATGAGCTGCTTGTTTCTAAGTATATTTTCAATGATTTCTGTTTTTCTGCCTGCTTTTGCCCACATATTTTCTTTAAACATTAAATTGCATTTAGTGTGGTGCCCATATTACCTATCTGGTGAGCTATTGATTTTTTAAGATCTAGCTCAAGTAGAGCTTTCCTTAGAAGTCTTTCTGATACATTTTCTTCAGGCAAGCTTAGTGAAAAACATTGTATTCATTCTTTGTCCATTCATCTGTTTAGTCATAAAATATTGAATATCTACTAAGTTCTAGCATGTTAGTAATGGACAGAAAAATGTTACTTATTGCTTTATTGGGCCTTTTGCTTATAGCATATGCACATTTAAGTATTTGTTTACATCTCAGTAGATTGATCTTACGGTTATTTAATTCGACCTAATTCATAATCATTAACATGTTCGTGAAAATATTGAGTATGTGTTCAGTGTTGAATACTAGGTGAAGTTCTGGCTTGGTTATCTCAGTAATTTTAAAAAGATGCATTTAGGCATTGATTTGATTAATAGTTCATGAAATTGTGTTATTTTTAAAAAGCATATAAAATACATCTATTGGGTTCTCTTTGTAGGACATGCAACTTGTTAGGTTTTTGGAGTGACAATATCTGAAATAAAGTAGGTACTATGAGAGTTCAGCGTTTATTGGGTATTTTAACAAGTAAGATTTGAAAAATTCAGGGAGTTGTTAATTAAAATTACAGATTTTTACTCAAAAAATCCCAGTTTCTGTTTCGGAGATATTTATATAGTATGTAGTAAGAACATTCAAAAACAAAAACCTTTATATAACTTAGGAGTTAGTTGGAGGCAGTCTTTCTGTTGTTTCTATACTTTATTTTTGGGCCACACTCAGTGGCTCAGTGCTCAGAAATCACTCCTGTCAGGCTTAGGGGCAGATTGGGATGCTGTGTTAGAACCCAGGTTTGCAATGTGCAAGGCAAATGCCCTACCATCTGTACAAATGCTCAAGCCTCCCTAGAGGCAATTTTTGTAAGTAGTTATGTGTTATAATTTTGTTCCTTTACTCATGTTTACTATACCAACTATTTCTTGTCATATGTACATATATATGTGTATGTGTTTGTCTATGTGTGTGTGAGTGCTTGTATTTAGTACATAGCTTTTTTTAAAAAAAATTTTTTATAACAATTTGTAATTGCTAAATATTTTAAAAATAAGATGATTTGTTCTTTTCCTGTAGATTAAATTGGTTTTATTGTTCATAGAAGTAATACTGATTGATAGGCTTTAAATATATAAATATATTCTTATGGTTCTAATAATATATTATTAGCATTTCAGCAGGAACTTGATGCAAGGCATGACAGATATGAAAGACTTGTGAAACTAAGTCGGGATATAACTGTTGAAAGTAAAAGGACAATTTTTCTTCTTCACAGGATTACAAGGTAAGTGAATACCTTTAAAATTTATTAATAGTTGGTGCCGGAGCGATAGCACAGCGGGTAGGGCGTTTGCCTTGCACGCAGCCGACCCGGGTTCGATCCCCGGCATCCCATATGGTCCCCCAAGCACTGCCAGGAGTAATTCCTGAGTGCAAAGCCAGGAGTTACCTCTGAGCATCGCTGGGTGTGACCCAAAAAGCAAAAAAAAAAAAAAAAAATTATTAATAGTTGGATTTTATTTGAAATGTGTTTTCTTATGTGTGCATTGTATGTGTGTATTCACATATATATGTATATATATATATAGAGAGAGAGAGAGAGAGAGAGAGAGAATCACTGTATCACTGTCATCCTGTTGTTCGTCGATTTACTCGTGTGGGCACCAGTAACGTCTCTTCCTCCCAGCCCTGAGATTTATCATAAGCCTTTCCTTACTTGTCTTTCTTGAAGATTGGAGGCTCTTTCAGGGTCAGGGGAACGTGACCTATCATTACTGTTTTTGGCATATCAAATACGCCACAGGTAGCTTGCCAGGCTCTGCCTGTGCAGGTGGGATACTTTTGGTAGCTTGCTGGGCTCTCTGAGAGGTATGTGTGAACTCCATCAAATATGGTGTGGTAATTATGGAAAATGGGTAGGAGTGTCTTATAATGTGTTCGGAAAGCAGCCTGGAGCGTGGTGGCAGATGGGTAGTGGAGGTTGGCTGCCAGGGCTAGGTCCCTTGGGGCAGGGAGTGTTCTCACCTGCCCCCTCTGGAGTGCCCCAAGTGAAAACAGCCTGGCTCGAGTCCCATATATAGAATAATGTTAAAATATTTTGTGAAGTTTGGGATTAGAGAACATAACAGTGGGTAGATTTTGAAAATTCATACTTTTGAAGCAGTGATTTTATGTTCTGTTAAGATTAAGATCACTGAAAATATGTTAAATTTCTTACTGTCTGTCTTTACAACTTTTCTTGAATAATTTATGTAAAAATTTCATATTGGATAAATCTGATTAATTTACCTTCCCATTTATTTTCCCTCTCATTGCAACCTTGCTTTCTGTGTCCCAGCTCATGAAACACTGACATATTTGCAAAATTCAGTACACTCTTTTGCCCTAAATTTTATTTTACATTTCTGTTACATTATTTTACACTTTTTGAATAAATTTTTGAAAATTCCTCTCTCTCAGTTCTGTCACATGATTTTGAGATTTTGTTTTTCTAGAATTTTACTACTGTATTTTTATGTCTAGGCTTTGTATATTTAATAGTGTGTATAAAAGAAATTAATCTAAAATAAGTAGAGGAGTTAGTGAATGAGACAAGATTTAGGAATATTTTATTTCATCTTTGCTTCTTTGTTTGCTGCTATATATTGTCTTTGACTAGCTTTCTTTGTTTCTCTGTTTGCATGAAGGAAGAAGTTGTCATCACTGCAATTACATACTACAAATTTCAAATCCTCTAGAATGATACCTGTGATTTGCTTTACATTCTGTATCTTATAGTGTATTTAAGGAACACTAATTATAATTTATCATATTTTTACTAAAACATCACAGGGCTGGAGCTCATGTTTTGCATACAGGAAGGCCCCCAGGCACTGCATGATTCCCTAAGCACTGCTGGGTGTGACCTTTAAACAAATAAAATATTACTGCAGTGTTTTTTAATTTAGCAAAATTAACTTTTTGTTATTGTGTTTGGGTAGTGGAGGTTGGCTGCCAGGGCTTCACCCTGTAGTATTCAGGACTTACTTCCTGACTCTGCTGTCAGGTCATTCCTGAACAGTCTTGAATATGCTCTGGGAACCATACTGAATGGGAATAAAGCAAGCTTAAACTTGGATTCAGGCTTACATTATGGAAAGAAGCAAAGTTGTTATTTATAATTGTTCTGCATAAATGTCTTTTTTCTTTTAGTAAAAAATAGAATTTTCAAACAATCATTACTCTTCAACAGTTTTAAAGATAGAACTGTAATAAAAAATACTTTAGGAGAGGTTACTTTCATAATGTCATCGTATAAATCTTTGTCAATCAAAAAATTGCACTCGTTATTTTAAACCTAAAAAAATAATAAATCAAAAAATATTAGAAAAGTAAAGCTACTGAGTGAATCAGTCATAATAACCAAAGATAGCCTTTATGAATGGAATTTTATATTTCTTACTTTGTCTTTCTCATAGTTATGACCATACTACACAAATATTTTTTGATTACTAAGAAATAAACTTAAGAAAAATAATAAACTACAGAAAAATAAAAATTTTATAAAATCAGCTGGAGTACATGATAACCACTATTAGTAGATTTAATACTTTTGTTGGGCTGGAGCGATAGCACAGCGGTAGGGCATTTGCCTTGCATGCAGCCGACCCGGGTTCCATTCTTCCGCCCCTCTCGGACAGCCCGGCAAGCTACAAAGAGTATCTCGCCCACACGGCAGAGCCTGGCAAGCTACCTGTGGTGTATTCCATATGCCAAAAACAGTAACAAGAAGTCTCACAATGGAGACGTTATTGGTGCCCACTCGAGCAACTCTATGAACAATGGGATGACAGTGACAATGACAGTGACAATAATTTTGTTATTGTTTGGGGGCCACACCTGGCTCTGTACTTATGGGTTATTCCGAAGGGGTTTGGGGACTGTATGTGGTGCTGGTCCAGGTTGGTTAGATGTGAGGCAAATGCCTTAAATCACTGTACTATCTTTCCAACCCCTACTTTGATAGTTTGTCACGGAATTTTAATTTTATTTCATAGTGCTTTCTTCTGTAGGATGTTTGATGATGTCTCCTTTTATTTCTGATGTTAGTGATTTGTATTCTCTCTTTTTTCCTTATTGGTGAGACATTTAACAGTTTTATTAAATGTTGATAAATTGTTGAGATCAACAATTGGTTTCATTTACATTATGTATTTTTGGTTTTATGTTGCATGTATTTCTATTTTCTTTTTATGCTTACACTTAAAATTAATGTTCTTTTTCTAGTTTCTTAAGATGGAAGCTGAGATCAAAGATAGATAGCTTTGTCGTCCCTGTCCCGTTATTCATCCATTTGCTCGAGCGGGCACCAGTAACATATCCGTTGTGAGACTTGTTGTTACTGTTTTTGGCATAGCGAATACTCCACAGGTAGTTTGCCAGGCTCTGCTGTGTGGGGGGGATACTCTTGGTAGCTTGCCGGGCTCTTGTGTGTATTATTGTATATAAATATCAGGTTGGTAGGTTATACATTGTCTGCATAGTTTTCTATATAGTTCTATCAGTTATTGAGAGGGCTAGAATTGTGGATTTGTCTCTATATTTTTATCTGCCTGTAATTTAGAAAGCCTCTTATTTGATGTACTTGTTTAGGATTTCTGCATTCACTTGGCCTTTTGTCATTGTGATATTATTCCTTGGAAATATCATTTGTGCTAAAATCTGCTTTGTTCATGGAGGTACTGGTTTTCTTTTGAAAGAGCAGGGTTATATTTCTTCAAATGATATTTTAGCAGTATTATAGAATTTTGGGTGTATGACTTTACACTTTTTTGTATATGTAAGTAGTCACATCTATCATCAAAGTTTAATTTTGAGTTTAATGCTCTATCCATTCCTCATACCCAAGGGTATGTATTTTTGGCTATTTATTTTAAATTTTTTTAAAACTTGTTCACAATAATTTGACATTCAATATTTCAACACCAATCCCACCACCATTACACCTTCCTACCACCATACTTTGAATGTTTCCATTCCTCTCCCCAAAGCAGGCCTCCCCCAAAGCAGAACCTAAATTTATTTTATATTGCTTGTTGTGAATAATCCACTGAAAAGAATCCCAGAAGTTTCCTTAGATGAAAGTGTGTGGAGATTGTTGTATGGATCACTCCAAACACGGCTCATGGGACTTGAGAATGGGGTGCTGGGAATCAAACCTAAGTCTTCTGCATGCAGAACAAGGGCGCCATGGTCTTTTTTTTTTTCTTTTACTCTTTTTAATCTAAAATATTCTTTAGCATTTTTATAGTGTTAGACTACTGATTGTGAATCAGCTATTTCTCGATTTCTGTTAGTTATTAAGGTTATCCTGTTACTTACTGGGATGAGTGGATTGTTTTTCAGCCTTGGGTAGCTTCCTCAGAGACCTACCTTTATCAGAATTCAGATAAAGATTTTAGTAAATTCCCTTTGTATATCTCTGAAAAATCAATCTCTCACTTGCTCTTTACCCTTCCCCCTTCCCTTTCCCTGAAAATTGTAGCCATCTTTATTCCCTTGAACTTCCAACTCCCATCATCAGGGAGATATGCAAACTCTAATGTTTTTTCATTCCTGCACTGTCACTTGAAAACTGTCTGGACAGGTAGAAGGACAGTTACGTAGACGGACAGCTTTTCTTAGTCCAGTGTCTGAAAACCATTTTTTAAAAATACTTTTTTATATTGTTTGTACATGTACATATATATTTATTATTTTTTAAAATAATAAAACACAACAGATGTCATTTACATTTGAACATAGTTTTTATTATAGTTAGAATAATACACATGAAAGTTTTTTTTTAAATTGAATCACCATGGGATAGTTACAAAGCTTTCATGATTGAGTTTCAGTCATAAAATGATCGAACACCCATCTCCACCAATTTTCCACATTTTCCACCACCAATGTCTGTAGTATCTCTCCTGCCACCCTCACCTGACTGCACTCCTGCCTCTACAGCAGACAATTTCCTTCTTATTCTCTGCTTTGAGGCATTATGGTTTCCAATACGGATACTGAGAGAATATCATGTTTGGTTCTTTTAGCATATCTCTCTCATCCTGAGCGATCTCTTCAACCATCATTGACTTAGTGATCTCTTCTTTATATCAGCTGCCTTCTCCTCCAGCTCAAGAGACAGCCCTCCAACCTTGGAGCACTCTTCCTGGCCCTTGTCTCTATTGTCCTTGGGTGTTAGTCTCATATTATGTTTCTTTGTATTCCACAAATTCCACAAAGAATCATTCTTTGTCTGTCCTTCTCTTTCTGACTCATTTCACTTAGCATGGTACTCTCCATATCCATCCACTTGTAAGCATATATGAAATTTTTTTTTTGAGTCACTGGTGCTTAGGGGATACTCTGAGCTTTATGCTCAGTAGTTGCTCTTAGCAATTTAGTTGCTCTTAGGTTGTTGCTCAGGATCATATGAAGTGTTGGCAGTTGGGTATGGTGGTTGTTGTGCAAAGCATGCACTCAACCTGTTCAGCTGTCTTCCTGGCCCTACATACAAGTTTTGTATAGTTTTACATTATTGTGTGTCATATCACGGCATCTTTTCTGTTTTGCATGCTTGAATAAAATTGTGCTATAATTTTGTGTAAAGCTTTGTGTTAATTGGTATTTAGATTATTTTACTGTTTCACTCTCAGAACACCTGGCTAATGTACTTAAAGGTTCCCAATATTTTGATTTTAGTGAGCCTGATATGGAAGAAATACTAGCTGAATCAGAAATGAAATTGGATGGTGTCAGACAGAAGATATTTCAGGTTGCTCAGGAACTTTCAGGAGAAGACATGCATCAATTCCATAGAGCCATTACTATGGGTAAGTTTACTTCAGTGTGTTTCTTTTATAGTGTGTTATGATTTATGTGTGAAGCTTGGTGACTATTATTGCCTTTAAAAATTGCACTTAAGTGGAAGGATAATACAGGAGTGAAGGTTCGTGCCTTGCCTACAGCTGACTTGGTTTGATCTTCAATATCACATGTTCCCCAAGCCTTGCTGGGTTGACTGTGGAGGCCACCAGCACTGTAATACTTGAGCATTGCTGCGTCCTTCCATTGAATCTCTGGCCAGGTTGGCCAAGATTTGCTAGGAGTGTTCTCATGACTCTTGACCACTAATGGGAACAACCCCTGAGCATAGAACCAGGTGTGTTCTCGCTACTTTCCCCAAAATAAAGGAAAAGGAAGGAAGGAACCATGTGGTATTGGGGATTAGACCTAGTCCCCTATGCATTTAGCTCATATCTCTACCACAAAAAGAATTTTTTTTTTTTTTTTGCTTTTTGGGTCACACCCGGCGATGCACAGGGGTTACTCCTGGCTCTGCACTCAGGAATCATCCCTGGCGATGCTCAGGGGACCATATGGGATGCTGGGAATCGAACCCGGGTTGGCCGCATGCAAGGCAAACGCCCTACCCGCTGTGCTATTCCTCCAGCCCCCACAAAAAGAATTTATGTTTTTCTTTCCTTTGTTGCAGTGACTAGGTACTGCGCATACTTGTAGTGCTCCCACACTTGGTTGCTCTGCTTACCAGAGATTGCAAACTTAAGTTGTGATGCTCACTCACATGCCTCACTGGTCACACACCTCTCACTGGAGACCACACATTTGTTTGTGGTATTCTGTTGTTTGGTGCTAGGATTGTACTCACAGCCCCAGGCCTGCAAGGCAGACATCTCCATGAATCTTATTACAGGATCTCAGAAAAAGATGTTTCTTGTTTTGTTTTGTGTTAAGGCCACACCTGGGCATACTCTGGCCATACTTCGGGCTTACTCTTGGCTCTATGCTCAGGGATCTCTCCTAGTGGGCATGGGGGAATCATACTGGGTGCTGGGGATTGAACCTGGGTCTGCCGTGTGCAATGCAGGTGTCCTACTCACGGTATTATCACTCCGCCCTCAAGATAGATTCTGTTTTACCATTGGTTTTTGGGCCACACCCGGCGATGCTCAGGGGTTTTTCCTGGCTTTGTGCTCAGAAATTAGTCCTGGCATTACTCAAGAGACTATATGGGATACAAGGGATCCCACCCAGGTCAGCCATATACAAGGAAGATATATTTTTAATGGGACAAAAAGTATTTATTGCTAAAGGAAAAAATGTATCAATTGACTTTTTTAAAGTTAAGAAATTCTACTTATCAGAATTAAGAAATGTCTTTCTTAAGGCATTAAGAAAGCAAAAACTAAGGGCTGGAGCACTAGTACAGTGAGTAGGTTGCTTGCCTTACATGTGATTGATCTAGATTCCATTCCCTCAACCCTGCCAGAGTGAGCCCTCAGCACTGCTGGGTAGGGCCCCCAAAAACAAAAACTAAAAAACCCCAAAAAAGAAAGTACAAAACAAGCTGAAATCTGATAGATGACATTGAAATATGTACAATAAAAGATTGTATCACTATTGCTCATCGATTTGCTCCAGCAGGCACCAGTAATGTCTCCATGGTGAGACTTGTTACTTTTTTTGGCATATCAGATATGCCACAGGTAGCTTGCCAGGCTTTGCCGTGCGGACGAGATACGCTCGGTAGCTTTCTGGGCTCTCCGAGAGTGGGGGAGGAATCAACCCCGGGTCGGCCATGTGCAAGGCAAATGCCTTACCCGCTTTACTATCACTCCAGCCCAAAAAAGACAGTATATAAAGAATTTCTACATATCAGCAAGAAATAAAAAAAATGGGGCTGAGACATTGTCTGGCCGTAGGGCATTTGCACTGCACGCGATGAATCTGGGTTCAATCCCCGGCACTATTTTCTGAGGCACGATTGTGAATGGGATTATTATTTTTTTTTAATATATCACTTTCCTCTCCTTCATTATTTGCGTATAGGAGAGCCATGGGCTTTTGGGTATTGGTTTTGTAGCCTGCCACTCTACTATAAAAATCTATTGTTTCTAAAGGGTTCTTTTTGCTAGAGGCCTTAGGATTCTCTAAGTATCGTGTCATGTGATCTCCAAACAGCGAGAGTTTGACTTCTTCCTTTTCTTCCTTAATATCTTTCTCTTCCCTAACTACTATGCCAAGTACTTCCAGTACTATATTGAATAGAAGAGATGAGAGTGGACATCCTTGTCTTGTTTCTGATCTTAGAGTTTTTCCCCATTAAAAATAATGCTTGCCATGGGCTTGTGGTGGATGGCTTTGACTATTTTGAGGAAAGTTCCTTCAATTCCCATGTTGTTGAGAGAATTTCATCACAAACGGGTGCTGGATCTTGTTAAATGCCCTCTCAGTATCTGTTGATATGATCATACGGTTTTTATCTTTACTTTTACTGACATGAATTATGTTGATTGGCTTGTGAATGTTAAACCATCCTTGCATCCCCAGGATAAATCCCACTTGGTCATGGCGTATGATTCTTTCTGATGAGATGTTGGATTCTATTTGCTAATATTTTGTTGAGGAGTTTTGCGTTTGTGTTCATCAGGGATATCGGCCTGTTATTTTCTTTTTGTGGTGTTTCTGTCTGCTTTTGGTATCACGGTAGTATTATGCCTCATAGGAACTGTTTGGGAGTGTTTCTTTTTCTTCAGTTTCCTGGGAAACTTGAAAAGGACTGGCAGTAGGTCCGCTAAAGATTTGGAAGAATTCACAAGTAAATCCATCTGGACCTGGGCTTTGTTTCTGGGAAGACTTTTGATTGCTATTTTAATTTCCTTGATAGTGATAAGTATTCATGTATTCCAAATCTTCTTAGTTTAGCCGTGGAAGGTTATAGGAATCCAGGAATTTATCCATTTCTTCTAGTTTTTTTGTTTCAGGGCATACAGACTCTCAAAGTATTTATCTCTGATGACTTTTTGAATTTCTGTGGTTTCTGTTGTGATATCCCCTTTTTCATTTCTGATTTGGTTTATTAGGTTTCCCTCTCATTTTGTGATACTTGCGAGTGTTTTTTTTTTTTCAAATCCAGCTCATTATTTTCTGCTCTAAGTTTTTTAATTTTTTCCCTCTTGCCTGGTTTGGGCTCTTTTTTGTTGGTCATTTTCTTAGATCTTAAGCTGTGAAGTCATTTATGTGAGCCCTTCCCTTCCTGATAAATGCAAGAGCTATAAACTTTCCCCTTAACGCTGCTTTAGCTGTGTCCCTCAAGTTCTGGTAGTTCATGTCCTCATTTTTACTTGTTCCTAGGAATCTTTTGATTTCTTCCTTGATTTCTTCTCTAACCCGTTGGTTGTTTGGAAATGTGCTGTTTAATTTCCAGGTGTTTAATTTGATTCTCTTTATCTGTGTGTGATTAATTTCTGTCTTCAGTGCATTGTGTTCTGAAAAGATAGTTAATACAATTTCTATCTTTTTGATTCTATAGAGGTATGTTATGTGGTATGGTTTATGGTCCAGCATATCTTGGAAAATGTTTTGTGTGCACTGGAGAGGAATATGTACTTGGCTTTTGGGGGGTGCTCATTTGAGCACCTTAGCCGAGGAAGGATCTTTCAGCTCACTGTTGCTGCTCCGTTGGCATGCCGCCCTGGAGGCCACCTGCTGGAGATTTTTGTTTATGATTTGTTTCTTTTCTTTAGAGTGCCTGCTTTCACTTTTGTGTAAGAAGTCTTTAAAATGAAGTTCTTTTTTTTTTTCTTTAAGAAATACTGCAATCAAATAAAGATGTGTTTAGATTTAAATTTTGCTAACAGTTTTACTTTATTTTTTAATTTTTTATTTGGGGGCTATACCCAGCGGTCACCAGGGGTTATTTCAGCTCAGCACTCGGGAATCACTCTTGGTGGGCGTGGGGGATCATAAGGGATTCCAGGCATCAAACCCTGGTCAGCCACGTGTACGACAAACACCCTACCTGCTGTAATATTGCTCTGACCTCTGCTGACATTTTTTTAAAAGTAAAATTAGGTTATTTATAATTTGAATAGTCTTAACAATATGATGCTTATGAATAGTTTTCTGCTTGTAATTGCTAAATGCTTGTTTTGGTGTTACTCCAAATAGTTGTTCTTTTGACTTGAAGATAAAACAATTCTGGCATTGAACTAAAGGAGTTCTGTGTTTTTCCTCATTAAGAATAGTGCTAATGGCATGCAGAGCATTTCCCTAAGGGATACTTGTGTGAGCTCAAACATTGAGTATCTTACTAATAATTGAAAAACAACAAAAAGTTCAGTCTGTTTTCCACACATTTCTTATCAGAATAGATTACAGATTGTCTCAAGGGATGGTTAAACAAATGAACTAGTAATTAGTTGCTTGAAATAAATCACTTAAAATTTTTTGGAGGAGGAGTGTTGGGACACACCTGATGGAGTAATCTCAGGGCTTATTCCTGGCTCTGTGCTCAGAGGTCAATCCTGGCAGTGCTTTCGGGACCATCTGCAGTGTTGGGGACTGAACTGGTTTTAACTGCATCCAGGGCAAGTGCCTTAACCCTTGTACTATTTCCAGCCCTTAAATTTTTGTACAGCATCATGCTTTTGGTTATTTCTTGTAAAATTAAGGAAAGTGACTTCCTTTTTTTAGCTTAGTTTATATCACTGTAGTAATGACAATATTTGCCATTTATTTTTAAGACATTTTTATACACAAAAAGAAGTTTAGACCCTAGGTTTATTTTTTTGGGGGGGGGGCACACCTGGCGATGCACAGAGGTTACTCCTGGCTTTGCACTCAGGAATTACTTCTGGTGGTGCTCAGAGGGACCATATGGGATGTTGGGAATCAAACCCAGGTCGGCCACGAGCAGGGGAAATGCCCTACTCGCTGTACTGTTGCTCCCGCACCAAGACCCTAGTATTTTTATCCTCTTATCTAAGAATATAAATGATGGTTAAAGATATCTCTTAAGCCATCTATTCTTTTAATTTTATGATCTTCCTTGGTCTTTGCAGTATCTTCCGATGATAGATACATTATTTTTACTATTTCTCAAGTGAGAAAATTGAGACTCAAAATTAATCAACTTGACAAGGTCTTAAACTATCATTTGCTCTGTTTTTCATTTGGGTCACACTGGGCTTTGCTCAGGGATCTCTCCTGGTGGTTCTTGGGGGACCTGTGGTGTCAGGGATAGAAGTCAGCTGCATGCAGGACAAGTCCCTTACCAGTGTTCTATCTCTCTGGACCCTAAAGCTATTGTTTTTGTACTAAATGGATTTAGTTTTCTTGTTAATCTTAAGGGCTGGAGCGATAGCACAGTGGTTGGGCTTTCGCCTTTCACTCGGCCAACCCATGTTTGCTTCCTCCGCCCCTCTCGGAGAGCCTGGCAAGCTACCTGTGCATATTGGATATGCCAAAAACAGTAACAATAAGTTTCTCAATGAGAGATGTTACTGGTGCCCGCTCGAACAAATCGATGAGCAACGGGATGACAGGGATACAGTGATACAGTTGATCTTAGAACTGTAGTTCTAGTACAAACCTTACTTTGCTTAATCTCTTTTTTTCCTTACATATTAAGACTTTTTATGAACCAGGTATATATACTTTTTTTTTCCCAGTAGCACCTGTATCCTTATATAGAGTTTTCTTGTTATTTTTCTTACACTAGAATGTAGACTCTGTCTCTACCAAAGTTCTTTTCTTCACTGATGTATTCCAGACATTATTAAGGGGTTTGACAGTAATATATCCTTTTAAGGGGGCTCTTGTTTTTTATATTCATTTTTAAAATTTAATTTTTATTAAAAACACCATGATTTACAAAGTTGTTCATTATACAGTTGTTTTAAGTATTTACTGTTCCAACACCACCAGTGTGACCTTCCCTCCACCAATATCCCCAGTTTCCCTCTGAGTGTCAGCCTGCCCCTTAGGCATATTACAAATTTACTTTCTATTGCAAGAAATCTCTAAGAAATGGCAAATAGAATGACTAGTAAAAAAAATCAGTAAAAGTCATTTTGTGATTACTATATGATTTTTGACCTAGATAAGTAAGAAAATTAAAACCATTTAATACAATATAACAAAATGTCTATTCTCATTTACATACATACGTTTTTAACTCTGGGATCTTACGTATATTACATTAAATTTTATTTTATACTCGTATCTCATGTAGTAACCATGTCTTACCTGTCATTACTTAAACTTTTAAAGCCATTCTTTATTAATGTATTTTGGAATTCACATGGAATAGGTAAGGCCTGCATATGTAAAATTTTTCCCTACACTTTATACGAACACTGTGATTTATATAAAGTTGTTCATGATAATTTGTTACAGACATTCAATATTCCAAAACCAATCCCACCAGAATTGCACCTTCTTTTCACCATTGTCTTTAATTATCAAGGCCACCACTTAAGCCTACGCATAGCAGGCTCTTAATAATTGTTATTGCTTATCATCAATAATTTGCTAACAGAATGATAAAAAAAAGCTTTCTTTAAGAAAGGAAGAAAGTGTAAATCGTTGTATCTCACCATGGAGACATAAAGTCCTTGTATAAGAGATTACTAAGATGCCGTTAGGTTAAGCCTTCTGGGTTATGTTTTGTTAATTGAGATTGGTTACCTTCTGCATTACATCCCATCCAATCTGGTGTTACTACTGATAGTTCCAAGAAGTCCAGAATTTTTAACAGGGTTGTACAGCTGGAATTCAATTTTTAACTGTGTGGCACCTTTGGGGTGAGTGTGACTGCTGGTGCTTCCAGAAGTACCAGATTCTGGGGGGAAGTAGCCCACCTTGACTCCGCAATAGCCTGGAGATTTCAGTCACAAAACCCGCATACCTGAATTTTTCAACAGATTAATTTCTGACTGAGCCTCTGTCCTGAGACAGTGAAGTCTGACTGGGGGCATGGCTGCAATTTTGGAGTCGTTTTCATATCCTTTATCTGATTATTTAATTTTGCAAAATTTTGTTTCTATTCTTAGAAACAAAAAAGTTTCCAGGGATTATTACTTTGATATAACAGCAGAAATAGGATCAGTATAAATATTTAGGGAAGTTAAGCTCAACATATTAGCAAAATTGAGAAGACTTTATGTAAAAAAAAGGAATAAGCTGTGAAAGTCTGTCTTTTAGAATACTAGAAGTATTTAGTGAGGAGAATGATATAACTAAAAATTAAATATGTTCATTTATGAGTGAGATTACATGTATCAGAGATGTTAATTAAATTAAGATAAAACTAAATGCTGGGAAAAAATAAACTTTTAGAGTCTTAACAAAATAGAGTTATTTCTTTCTCACTGAAAGTCCAGTCCAGACTTTGTGGTAGTAGAGTATGTTCTGCCCACTTAATCATTTAATTAAGGACCAAGAATCATGGCCATCTGCTGTTACCAGTCCATAGCTTCCATGACAAACCAAGACATAAACATATAGCTGGTGTTGAAAAGAGAAATGCAGGGTGATGCCTGAGGTACTGAGTTTATGAAGAGACTCATCAATTTTACCCATATTTTCTTTCTTTCTTTTTGGGTCCCACACGGCAATGCACAGGGGTTACTCCTGGCTTTGCACTCAGGAATTGCTCCTGGCAGTGCTTGGGGGACCATATGGGATGCCAGGGATCGAACCCGGGTTGGCCGCGTGCAAGGCAAACGCCCTACCCGCTGTGCTATCGCTCCGGCCCCCAATTTTTACCCATATTTTCTTGTGAGTTTCATGACCATACTTTAATCCAGTGGAGACTTGGAATTTATGGCTCTTTTCTGCCTGTAGTAATGACAATGAACTACGTTAGATGAATAATATTTTCTTTCCTCTGTGAAAATTTGATACTTGATTTAGTGGGAAATTCGTGTATGTGCTTGTTGATGAACTAAACATCTTTCCTGAATATAGTTTCATTTTGTTTGAACCTAAGCTGAAATTAATTTTACCACTGAATGAGTCAGAACAGATATCTAGTTCCACTGCCTCATTTCGTAAATGAACTTGGAGTGCTTTGGATTTGGAATCTGACTAGCATCATCGTCTCTAAAATTATTACTGTTAACACCTCTCATATAGCTAGTATCTGGTGCTTTATATTGTTGTATCCTCTAGACCCAAAGATCTTAAAAATCTAAGGCCCTACATTCTGCTTACCTAGTAAAATTTGAATTTGGATTTGAGTTTACATGCAAAATGATGCGGTAAACAGCTTTTATTAGTATTTTTGTGACAGTTTAATTGTTCATATCATGCTGTAAAATTCTGTGAATATTGTGATTATGAAAGAAAGTGGACTGGAGCAATAGCACAGTGGGTAGGGCATTTGCCTTGCACGTGGCCAACCCAGGTTTGATTCCTCCGCCCCTCTTGGAGAGCCTGGCAAGCTACCTACTATGCCAAAAACAGTAACAACAAGTCTCACAATGGAGACATTACTGGTGCCCGCTTGAGATGACAGTGACAGATGAAAGAAAGTATTATTTGTAGACTTTTTTCTAGATAAATGTTTCATGCACATTACTTAGAGTAGGTTTTGTACCTACTCTACATATTTTCTAAAAAGGGGGGGATTAGGAGGGGCTGGTGCAGTAGTACAGCGGGTAGGGCATTTGCCTTGCACGCGGCCGACCCTGGTTCAATTCCCAGCATCCCATATGGTCCTCTGAGCACTGCCATGGGTGATTCCTGAATGCAGAGCCAGGAGTAATCCCTGTGCTTTGGCAGGTGTGACCCAAAAAGCAAAAAGCAAAAAAAATATAACAGAAAACAGAAGGAGGTTGAAGAGATAATACAGAGGTAAGGTATTGCCTTACATGTGGCCAACCAAGATTTGATCCCTAATCCCTGGCATCCATATGGTCAGGAGTGACTGGGTGTGCACCTCCCTCCCACTCCTAAAAAAAAAAGAAAGAAAAACAGGGAGAAGCTGTGATTTTGGATGTGATTAATTGGAGCTTGTGAAGCATCCATGTAACTATGTAACAAGTGTTTGGGCATATGGTGTTGAGAATGAAGTACAAACCTTGTATGTAGCTTCAGCCTTTTATGCAGTTAAGCTTATTACCAGTAATTTGAATTGTAAATATGAGTAGTATTTGGAAAGAGTATAGTGTGTGAAAAAAAGTCGAGATTGAGTCTTTATAGAACAGCATCTCCAAAGAATCGAGAGAGGATGGGATACAGAGCTTAGGTGGATTGATAGCCTTTGAAAGTGAGAAAAGCAACCTCTTCTCAAGTGGGTAGGCAATTGAGAAAATTCTTGCTAAGTATCTTCTTGTGCTGAGAAAGGTAAGGCAGCTGTTTAGAATTGCTAGGGAAATGGAGTTACAAAATAACTTTTAGGGGGCATGAGCAATAGTTTAGTAGATAGGGCACTTGCTTGTACATGGTGGACGAGGGTTCAATTCACTGTATCCCATATAGTCCCCTGAGCCCTACCAGGAGTGATGCCTAAACACAGAGCCAGGAGTAAGCCTTGAGCATCGCCAGGTGTGCATGGAAACCAAAGGGGGAAAAAAAGAAAACACTAATTCAGGAGCAATTTATGAGCACCGCTGGGTGTGAGCCCAAAACAAAACAAAAAACCCAAAATAAAAGATTAAGTGTGAAAACAACCAGGAACATTTTGTCTGTTTTGTTGGCTCAGCAGTGCTCTGGGCTTATTCCTGGCCCTGTGCTCAGGATTCACTCCGGACAGGTTCAAGGAACCATCCAGGATGCCAGGGATTGAACCCAAAGTCAGTTGCTTGGAACGCAAATGCCCTACCCACAGTATTATCACTTTTATCCTCTAAGGGAGTATTTGTTTTATTAATCACTTTCGAAAGATTACCTGATCAATAAGTATCATCTTTTTTGTATAGCAGTGGGACTGAAGTGGATTAGATTAATTCATGGTTAAAATTTTACTAGGGGGCCGGAGCGATAGCACAGCGGGTAGGGCGTTTGCCTTGCACGCGGCCGACCTGGGTTCGATCCCCGGCATCCCATATGGTCCCCCAAGCACCGCCAGGAGTAATTCCTGAGTGAAAAGCCAGGAGTAATCCCTGTGCATTGCTGGGTGTGACCCAAAAAGCAAAAAATAAATAAATAAATAAAAAATAAAATAAAATTTTACTAGGGACTGGAGAGATAGTATAGTGGTTAGAAAGTTTGCCTTGCACATGTCCTACCCAGGTTCAGTTCCCGGTATCTCATATGGTTCACTGTGCACCACCAGGAATGATTCTTGAGTACATAATCAGGAGTAACCCGTGAGCATTAATTGGTATGTCCCAGAAACAAACAAAAAGAATATTGCTAATTATCTGTAGACAAATAGGGTAAAATAATAAAGTTGGGTGCTATTTTAATTGTTAAATAAAAGCGTACTTAGCGTACTTATGTGTGTTAGTAAAGAATATATTAACTATGACAAGTGATAAACTTAGTAGGACAAATTCAGCTTATCTATTTATCTGAGAAGTCAAATATGCACTTGGATTTCACATTACTTATCTTTTATTTTGTATTATCTTTTTTTTAAGAATTTTATTTTATTGAATCACCATGTGGAAAATTACAATGCTTTCAGGCTTAAGTCTCAGTTATACAATGCTGGAACAACCATCCCTTCACCAGTGCCCATATCCCACCACCAAAAAAAAAAAAAGAAAGAAAAAACAAACAGCACACCTTCCATCCTGCACCCCCCGCACCCCCCCTCATGTAACTGATAAATTTCACTTTACTTTCTATTTACTATGGTTACATTCAATATTTCAACACAACCTCACTATTATTGTTAGGAGTACCCCACTAGTCAGACCTGTTGTGAAGAGGTATGAGGTCGCATGGCCGCTACCGCGGCTGTGCGGTTTTGGATTTCTATATTTTAGCAACTAAGTCCAGGGAGATTTCTTCCAGATATTGGATCATTGCAAGCTTGTAAACCCCATCTGTGGTCTTGGCCCCGGGATCACATCTTGGCGGCGGGTGGGGCCGGTGCCAGCCACCTTCCCAAGAGCACCCTCGCGTCTTATTGCTGCAGTTGTAAATCCCATCTGTGGTCGTCATAATATGGTGGTCACCACGCCCTTCACCCCCAGCAGTGAGGGAGGGAGGGAGAGGGAGAGAGAAAGGGGGGGAGGGGAAGGGAGGGGAAGGGAGGGACAGGCCCCTGGAATCACATCTTGGCGGCAGGTGCACATTACTGTATTAATTTGCTAGGATGACTATGATAAAATGCCACAGACAAGGTGATTTAAACCATGGAAATTAATTTTCTTGCAGTTCTGGAGATTTGAAGTACAAAAACAGTATTTTTCTGAAATCCCTCTATTTCTTTTTATTTAGGATTTTGAGATTTACAATGCAGTAATGGTTTCTTGTGAAGTCCCTCTTTGTTTTTGTTTTTGTTTTTCCTTTTTTGGGTCACACTAAGCGATGCTTAGGGTCACTCCTGGCTCTGCACTGAGGAATCACTCCTGATGGTGCTTGGGGGACCATATGGGATGACAGGGACTGAGCCCAGGTTGGCTGCGTGCAAGGCAAACACCCTACCCACTGAACTATTGCTCTGGCCTCATCCCTCTTTTTTTCTTAAGGCTGTTAATTCTGTGTGCTAGCATGGTCTTCCCTCGGTGTATGGCCATCCTTGGTGTTTAGGATATCACACAAGATGAATTGGGACACCCCTCCCCCGAAGTCCACATTTAAACTTTTATTTTTATTTTTTTAATTTTTTTGCTTTTTGGGTCACACTGGGCAGTGCACAGGGGTTACTCCTGGCTTTGCACTCAGGAATTACTCCTGGCGGTGCTCAGGAGTAATGGGATGCTGGGAATCGAGAGGCAAACGCCCTACCCGCTGTGCTATTGCTCTTGCCCCACATTTAAACTTTTAAATGGACCTATTTTTAAATATAGTCAAATTTGAGGTACTTGATCTTCAATATAATAATTTTGGATGGAGTGGGGAGACATATATAATTCAGCCCATACAGATACTTTGGTTATTACTTTTTGCCTCATTTATTCCTTAAAAAAATATTATAACACTGTGATTTGCCAAGTTCATAATACAGTTGATTCAGACCTTACATTTTCCAATGTCAATCTCACCATGAATCCTATAACCAGCGTGATCTTCCCTCCACCAATGTCCCCTGTTACCCACCCTCCACCCTAGCCTACTCCCTTGCAGGCACAAATAGATTTACTTCATCTTGTTTGTTGCAACACAAAGGCAAATAGAATTATCAAATCTCAGATCAATAGTAGTCAGTTTGTGATAATCATACAGATACTTCGTAGTTTGTGCACTGCAACTACACAAATTATTTTTGGCTGGGAGACTGGGAAGAGTTGCTTCAAATCCAGGGAAGAAGTAGATTGTGAAGTTGTTGTGGTCCTTTGGTTCAGAATTTCTCAACCTTTTTCCATCTTTGACCCCCTTCTGACGTTGTTTTCTTCCTGTGGCTTCTCTGTCCTACCCTTTGGTCCTCTAATCTTTGCTGTAACCCTCATTTACACTATTTCGTCTGTGGCGAATATCCTTGGAATTTTCTAGACATCCACATGGCACCCTAGGGTCCCTGGTTAGTTTATATTATGTTCTAATCTAAACCTCCAAAAGAAATAGCTTGTGAGAAGTCCTTGATAATTATAAATCAGGGTGTATAAACAGGTGTTTATGTAGAGCATAAGTCATAGGGAGCAATGGGAACTATTCGATGATGATATGCCCAGTGTCAAATCATGACTCCGAGAAGAGCATCATTCAGTTAAAGACAAAAGAATGATTTCTAATGCATTCAAAAATAGTAAATTATTTGAGTTCTAGAATATGAGGAATAATTTATACTATATTATATCAATATGGAAAGAGCTCATATTGATTTATATTCCTGTTAAAATTTTTGAGTAACAGTCAAAGAGACAAGGGAGTTGAAGGTGCTGACAAGAATTGTTAGGGCCAGAGTGATATACAGCTTGTAGGGTGATTGTTCTTCATGTGGCCAACCCATGTTTGGTCCCTTGAGCTCTGCCAGACGTGATCCCTGAACACAGAGCCAGGAGTAAGCCTTGAGGTATGGCAAAGAAACAACAGAATTGTTTAAGACAGGGTTTCTCAAACGGGTTCTATGGATGCACACATAATTCTAAGGGGGCAACTGGTGAAAATCACCAAAGTGTTCCTTGTGGGCACATAAAGTATTCCAAAGGGCAAGAAGTGAAAATTAGGTAAATCACATAGCACAAGTCTAGGGGGCAATTGGTAGGACAGGACAGCTACAGGAAGGAAACAAGATTGAAAGTGGGGTCACAGTTGGAAAAGGTTGAGAAAAATAACAAAAGGATTACTGGAGGAATTAAGATAGGAAAAGAATGTGATCTTTTGACCTTATGAGAATCACCTGAGTGAATTAGAAGTGTCTCTGGTTACTATTAACTTCTCATTCTGGTTTTGCTTATAGCAAATAATATTTACTCAGTGAGGTTAAAGAGAAGGGGACTTTGCTGTCATGCAGACTTGAGCTCATGTTTACTCTTAATATTTCTTAGGTCTGTCATTTTAGAATAGAATATACAATCTATTTGAAGTTCAGCTTTCTCACTTGTAATATGGAAACAGTAATGGCTATCTCATGGATTGTTTTGAAATTTATGGGAAGCAGTAATGCTCAGCCAACCACATATACCTAGAAATGCAAATATTTATTCATAGGACAAACATTTTATAAAAACATGAGAAGCCTTGGAGCTGGAGTGATAGCACAGTGGGTAGGGCATTTGCCTTGCACGCGGCCGACCTGAGTTCAATTCCCAGCATCCTGTATGGTCCCGAGTGCAGAGCCAGGAGAACTCCTGTGCGTCATCGGGTGTGACCCAAAAAGCAAAAAAAGAAACATACAAACAAAAAGCATGAGAAGCCTAAAAATAAAGTTGATGTCTGAAATGACAGTTTTTTAATAAAATTCTGTTTTGCCTGTTTAAGTGTTTATGTATGGCCTTTGTGGAAATTTGAACTAGTTATATATTGCTAAAATTTCATAAAAATAAGCAAAGTAATCAATTGTGTATTGGGTTCCTTATATGTGTTCTAGTAGAAGAACAAGGGGAAAAATAACAAATTATATAAGTGCTACCTATAGTTTTCTGTTCTATTGGGAGCTGATTCTGTAAATAATTCTTACTGGATTTCATCCAAGGCAAAGGCAAAGGGGAAGACATTGTTTGATGAAATATGGCAGTAGATTGAAAACTTTCACCTTGAGGATTATTCATAGAAAATATCGGATGTTCTTTTCATCAAGTTGAAATGTGACTTGTTTAAATATCCTATTACCTAGATGTCACCAAAAATGCTTTTCAGTGTTTTGGACCCAGTATCCTTGAACTTTGTCATACCATGAAACCTAATTTCCATGCCAACAGAAATTGCCAACTTATCTGAAGTAACTATAATGAAATATCACAGTGACTTTTACTTATAATCAGTGTATATTACTAATTAGTTTTTAAAAATAGATCTGCCACATTTTATCATATACCTCTGTTAAAAAGGGTATTTTAGGCATGTGGTGATATGCAGGATAGTCATAATAGTGTCCAGCTGGACATTCAAAGAGGAATTATACATTATTTAAATATAGCATTGATTACCACTACAAAGAAAAGGTAAATGGTACTAGAGCATTTAGTTTTCTGGGTTTGGTCGGGGGAGGGTGTATACCCAGTGGTAAAGTGCTTGGGGGACTACTCCTGGCTTAGTACTTGCGAAATCATGCAGTACTGTGAGTAGAACCTGGGCCTCTTGGATGCAAAATTTGCCCCAGCCAGATGTATTTCCTTTCTCCCTGGCCCATATAACTTGAATATAAAGTATTAACTATGTAGGGGGTTGAATGGTAAGAGGAAAAGTAAAACTGGAGTATAGAGATATTATATAGAAGGAATAGGCTCTACTCAGGACGAGACAGACCATCCAAAGAAGGAACAAATCTGAAAAAAAAAAAAAACACACATTTTGACCCCAACCCTTCCTCACCACTTGAAGATTTATTCATTGTATGACAGAGATGCATGCTGAGATGTTGCACTGATGAAATTCCCCAGGATGCTGTCCTTGGGGGAGGTACTGTGCTGTGAAAGTCTCCTTGTTTGGACTAGATACTTTCTGAGTTGTTCTGTGGAATTCAAAGGAAATCTCTCTCCCCTCAGTGACCGGCAGGAACAACTGGTTGCCTCACATTTAAAAGGCTGCTCTGAGATGTACTTTGGAATAAAAAAAATTTTTTTTTCCTTCTTTGTAGTCATTCTAGTGCCCTTTACTTATAAAAGCTTAAAACCATGCAAACTGGCAAAAGAGTAATGTTTTAAACTTTTGTAAATAGACCGTGCTTCCATTGCCTGAAATAATGATGCTGAGACAGACACCCCAAGTGGCACTTGTATTACTGATCTTAAGTAGTTTTTTGCCCATTTTTTTCTATAGCATAAATATTCTTTTACATCTTTTATTAGAAAGCTGTGTACATGTTTCTTGTTTCTCACAAAACTAATCACATTAAAGCAGGTTTAGAGATGTGATGAATGGTCCTTAAGTTTCGATGTTTACTTTTGTATTTATCAAGTGTCTTAAACTGAGAAATAGAGTCTTTAATGAAGGAACTTGGGTAATTGATCACCTATTCATAAAACTAAAATTTTGGTAAATGTTATTATTAAAAATGTAAATCTTTTTTTAACGTTTAGTTTTTATATGTTATTAAACAAATTGTCCTTTCAGTAAGGACATCTATTTTCTGGGGCTGGAGAGATAGTACAGACAGTAAGGACCTTGCAATACTTTCAGACCAGATTTGATCCCTGATACCCCGTATCATCTCCTGAGCCTGACAAAGCCTGGAGTAAGTACTGAGCACAACCGGGTGTGTGCCCCTGCCTTCATCTCCCCTCACCCCCATCCCTCATGAACAAAAAGCAATTAAAAAAAGACACCAATTTTAGTGACCTTACTTTAGTGTCATTTGTGGTTCAAAATTAGTCAGGATATTTTTATTTAGTTATTTCCTCTTATTGCTGTCAAAACCAAGGCCATTCATTTTCCTTTGTGTTTTTGATTCTGTTGCTTTTAATGTGATAATAATACAGTTGTCAGCCTCCTTATTACTATTGGTACTATGCCTGTTTTTTATTGTCAGCTCCTAGGAGGTTGTAGATTTGTAGGATGTTTTCATAAGGATATTTGACAAGTTAAATGCCAGTCATAATACTGAGTTCTGAGTTTTCTTTTCCTAATAAATGAATTCTCTATATTTTACATTAAAGTCTTCAAAAGAAGTCTTGGAGAGATTTTTTTTTTTTTAAACCAGACAGTGACTAATCATTTTGGGGGTCAGAGTGGAGGTAGGGGTAGCACCAGACACACCCAACTGTGCTCAGAGCTTCTTACTCTGCTCAGGGATCACTCCTGGTGGTATTCTGGGCATCACATGTTGTGCTGAAGATCAAATTAGGATAGTCACATGCAAGACAAGCACTTAATTACCGGCCCCTATGATAATCATTTTAAGAAATAGTTTTTTTTCTGAGTATTAAAAGATTTAAGACATACTAAAATGATGTGACAGTACAATTTCATTGTTGTAAAACAGTTGAAAAATATTTATAGTACTATTTTTGACCTTTATCAAAAATTTTTTTTTTTTCTTTTTGGGTCACACCCAGCGATGCTCAGGGGTTACTCCTGGCTTTGCACTCAGGAATTGCTCCTGGCGGTGCTTGGGAGACCATATGGGATGCCAGGGATCAAACCCGGGTCGGCCGTGTGCAAGGCAAACGCCCCACCCGCTGTGCTATCACTCCGGCCCCATCAAAATTTTTTTTAATTCATTGTGACTTTCATAGAATTTACTTCTCGTACAAAATTGGTATTTCATTATTGTTATGTATATGTTTAACTTAAGCTACTAAGACAGAAGCTCTATTCTTAGATATATTTGGAAGTATTAGGAGCAACGCAGTATTTTATAATTTGATTTTTATTGTTATTGCTTAGACAATACCCTAAACTCTGGGGTCAAAGAATGTGATACTGGTGGGAGGGAGCTAGGGGAGTTGAGTGAAAACCAGGACTATTATACTTGGTAGACTAGCTATGTAGTGCTGGAGATTGAACCCAGGACCTCATGAGGCATGTGCTCTATCACTAAGATATAAAAATGATCTCTAATTTTATCAAGTTTGGTTGAGTCATTGACTGTGGAAACACAAAATAATATATCTTTATAGAATTAAATATTTTTGTTGTTGTTGGGCCACACACAGTGGTGCATGGAGGTAACTCCTGGCTTTGCACTCAGATATCACTCCTGGCAGGCTCAGGGGACCGTATGGATGCCAGGGACCAAACCACAGTCAGTCGCATGCAAGGCAAGCACCTTACCTCCTGTATCATCGCTTAGACCCTATTAGACAGAACTTTTCTGGTTGTCTTTGAATGCTTTGAATTCCCCACCAGAAAGTTCTGTAACATTTCTCTGTAGGAAAGACAATAGGTTTTTAGTTTTTACTTTATTTAAGTAAAATAAATGGTGTTTATTTAAACAAAGTTGTTCATAATACAATTGTTACAGGCATTCAGTGTTGAACAAATTCTACCACTGTAATGTGTGATCTTTCCTTCAACACTGTCCCCAGTTTGCTACCCACCTACCAAGCCTATCCTCTTAACAGGCACTAAATAATTTATTTTATATTGCTTGTTAGAACTAAGCGAAGAATGGAGTTACCAAAAATATTTTAGTGAAAAAAAAATTGTGAAATTTGTTGCATCTTACCATGGAGGCATTAAATCCCTGTCTGAGGGTTCACTAAGTTGTGTGTTCCTAGTTGTGCCTTCTGTCTTACTGCTTTTGTTTATTGAGCTTAGTTGGCATCTGTTACTTTCCCATCTCCTTTGGAAGTGTTGTGGGGCTGCTTATGTGGCAGCAAGCTCCAGGAATTCCAGGGTCTGGACTGATGAGTTTACATGGTGGCCCAGGTGGGATGTGGTTATGGCTATTAGGGCTTCCAGAATTGGGGGCTTGCATTGCAATGTGTGTGGGGGAAGACTACCCGCCTCCACTTTAAGAAAACCCCAGAGTTTTCCATCTAAAAACATGTACCTGGAATTTTCGTCACTTTGGTGTCTTTGCAGAGATTATTCATTAGAGTGTAGTTGGGCTGTTGGCGTGTCATGACAGCTCTGGGATGTGGGTTTAAAGTGGGAACTCACCCACTCCTTTCCTAGAGACACCCCAGAGATTATAGTTGTAACAACAGTGTAATTGAATTTTGTGTGACTTGGCCTGTATCTTTTCTAAGATTAGTCATGAATATGTAAGACTGGGCTTATGATTTCACAAGGTAGTGGTTGTGGGATGTGGGTGTGATCCGGAAAGAGAAAAGTTTTTTAGATTCATGGTTCATATTGTACCATTCTATTTCTTCAAATGTTTCGTCAAAGAAGAAATAGAAAGATTTATAATCTAGCTGTGTGCAAAGTTCACTCAGAAGTGTTGATTGTGCCCCACAATCTGTCTGTCACCCGGTGATTCTTTTTTTTTTTTTTAATCTTAAATTTTTATTTTAAGTTGAGTTATATATTAAAATAAGTGAAACAATGTAAAAGAATATTACATGTGACAGATATAGACACATTAATAGTTTTCCCTCCTAAAGATATTTGCAATCTAAGACCAGGTGATTCTTTACATTCTGAATGTTACCATAATAGTAGTCATCCATTAAACTTTTGTTGGGGTGATAATATGATATTCTTTATTATGACATACTTGTTAATTTAGTGTCTATTCCTTTTATTCCTAGTAATTTACTTTTTTGGTGTTTCAGGACTACAGGAATATGTGGAAGCTGTCTCTTTTCAACACTTCATCAAAACACGATCATTGATTAATATGGATGAAATTAATAAGCAGTTGATATTTACAGCAGAAGATAATGGGAAAGAAAATAAGACTGTAAGAATTTAAAATCATTTCATATTTATCACCTAAGTTATAACTATGTTGATTATGATACAACTATAATACACGTGATCCTAAGAACGTGGACATAGAAATACCGTTTGTGAAGTGTGGTTTTCTGAGTTTACAGCTAGGAAATGGTCTTTAAAATATTTTACTTAGGGTGGAGCGATAGCTTAGAGGAATGAATGCATGCTTTATGTGTTGGAAGACTGGGTTCCAACTCTAGCACTGCACTGGTTCCTAGGCACTGCAGGGAGTAACCCTTGGGTATCGCTGGGGGTAACCTTTAAACACTGCTGTGTGGGGCCCAAACCAAAATTTTTGGTTGTTTTGGGGTCATAGCCGAAGGTGCTGAGAACTTAATTTGTCTCTGCTCTCAGGGATCACTCCTGGCAGGACTTGGGATTCTGGGTTGCTGGGGATTGAACCTGGGTCAGCCATGTGCAAGACAAATGCCTTACCCACTGTACTTTGACTCTGATCCCCAGAGAAAATATTTTAAAAGATAGAACAAGAATAATGATGGGTGTAGAAAAGGGGAATCATACTTAATCTAACACATGTTGAGTAAATGAATGTTATAAGTCTGCTTTTGATTTTGCTATGCACTGTGTTTTGTATGCAGTGTTTTATTTTCTTTATTACCTATGTAAAGCAAAGGGCTTAAATAATTTATCAGAAGTCACATGACTAAGTATGTCAGAGCTGAGTTTTGAAACCAGATATCTGGAATCCACATTACTACTCTTGTCCACTTTGCCAGTATTTACCAAAGAAATGTTTTAAAGGATTTGATATACAGGTTTCAAATTAGGCAATATATATATGACATATAAGTATGTAATAATTGTTATAGAGCTAATGTAAAATAATCATATAGTGAAATGTTCACTCAGTTCATAATGCTTATATCTGAAATGTATGTAACTTTTCTGAATTAAGAGAAAAGATTGCACTTTTACTTTGTGAAGGGGCTCCCCTACACTGTTGCATTGGTTGGGGGCAAGCTGTTACTTCTGGTGATATTTGATGCTTGACGTTGTACCTGAAATTGCCTGTCAGTTCAGTATTAGAGCTCAGCACAGCAATGTGCAGTGCCTGGGAGGAAGCTCAGACTTTGTACGTGGAAGAAATGCACTCAGACCCCTTGATCTTTGCCTCTGGCCATTGCTCTTCTTTGGATGGAGGGATTTGGGCCATATCTGGTAGTGCTCAGGGTGGCATGTAGTACTAGCGTTTGAATCAGGGTTGGGTGCATGTGGTTAGGTAAGCGCCTTAACCTCTGGACTATCTCTTCAGCGCCAATTTGACTGTTACATGAATATTTTTTGTTTGTTTTGTTTGGGGTTTTTGCTGTGTTTCCAGATAAATATTCAGGCAGCGAGATGAATTTTGAGTATTAGGTACCACTGGAGATACATGTGGACTTAAAAGAGTTTATTTCTCTTTATTTTTCATCATGTATTTTTTTTAAGTTTTTATTTTATTGAATCACCGTGAAAAAATACAAAGTTTTCAGTTTTAAGTCTCAGTCATATAATGATTGAACCCCCATCCCTTCACCAGTGCACATGTTCCACAACCAAGAACCCCAAAATACCCTCCCACCCAGCCCCTACCTAAGTAGCTAGTGATCTTCACTTTATTCTTTCTATACTTTGTATACATTCAATATTTCAATAGAGAACTCACTATTATTGTTTGGAATTTTCCTCCAACAATCAGGCCTGCTGAAAAGGCATCATTTAATAATTTCTTTCCATTGCTGACAATGAAGACTCTATGAGCTCAGCGGCTCTTTTGGATTTCTGATATTTTAGCTCAGTTCACAGTCTAGATGCATTTCTGTAAGAAGCTACTCTGGGTGCCAAAATGGGTTAGAAGGCCTCTTGGATCATAGCTTTTAGGAGCAGAGGGTCCGTTTCACGCAGGGCAGCTCCAGATCTTATCTGGGCTGAGGGCGTGCCGGTAACGCCCTCTTCCCATGATCACCTATAAGCCACAAAACTGCAAAATTCATACCTCTGGGTTGGGAGTCTTAGAAGGTGGCTCTCATCATGTGGATGTTGTTGCTGCCGCCGCCATTTTCCGTGCAGAAAAACAGGGTGGAGAGGAAAAATCCATCCCCGGGCGGCACGGAATTGTAGCACAGTTCACAGTCTAGATGCATTTCTGTAAGCATCATGTATTTTTTTTATATTATGATTTCCAAACCACTTAAATTCTCAGGACACGTATGCAGGAGATAAGACAAATTGTAGAAATGTTTTCATGCATGGTAATTAAAAACATTAATAGTAAAAAGGAATACTTAATTTTGCATGATACATAAAATTTGGAGGAGGCAGTGTATTTTCTTAATATTTAAAATACATGAAGTTAAGCAGAAGTATTTTTTTTAACTAATGTAGTGGTTGGCTAATTTTTTTAAATTATAGTTTATAGGTAACGTGGTTGCAGTAGTATTACACTGTTTTGATGTACACAATTATTACACCTCACCATCACCAAAATACCCTCCACCAACTTCTTATATTCCTTCTATTCCTTTGTTTGAAGGGATGCCATATAGGATGCGGGGGACCAAACCTGGGTTGGCTGCGTGCATGGCAAGCGCCCTACCTGCTATATCTCTCTAGTCCCTATATGTCCTTCTATTTCACCTCTTCATTTCTCCCACCCCCAACACCAGTATCACCCATATTGCTTGGTGATCCTAGTTTGTACCCATGGCTAAGGTTATACTCATTGAGTTCTGTGTACTCACATGCATTGTTTCTCTGGGTACTATAGATGGATGAGATAATTCCATATTTGCCCTTTTCTCTGATTTATTTTACTTAACATGATACCCTCCAATTCCATCCAAATTGCAGTGAATTGTAGTTTATCTCATTTTATAGCTGTTATGTTCCATTGGATATACTTTATCCCAGCCTCTGTCATTAGAAATTTGGGTTGTTAATATGTCCTGGTTATTGTACTTGTGTTTTAATAAATATAGGTGTGCATATATCTTTTCATATTAATGTTTTTGTGTCTTGGGGTTAGATACCAAGGAGTGGAATCACTGTCATGTGGAAGCTCTATTCATTTTTTGAGTAATCTCCATCCTTTTTTTTTTTTCCCTAGAGACTAAATCAGATACATTCCAGAAATGGTTCCTGTCCATGAGGGTTCTTTTCTATCTCATCCCTCCTCACCTTTATCTTTTTGATAAATGTTATTTTTACTAGTGTGATATGATATCTTACTGTTCTTTTGATTTGCATTTCTCTGGTAATAAATGATGAACACTTTTTCAGGATGCATACTGGCCATCTGTGCTCCTCTTCAGGGACAGAGTCTGGTTAGATGATTAAATTATAGATGGGAAGTAAATCTGCTTAAATATGTTAGGGAAGAAACCACACATTACTTTTAGGTTTTCTCTAATTTAAAATAGGACTATCAGGGGTCAGAGTGATATTATAGTGTGTAGGGCATGTGATTGACCGGGTTTCCATCCCTGGCACCTCATAAGGTCACCTGAACCTGCCAGGAGTAATCCCTGACCACAGAACCAGGAAGAAGCCCTGAGCACTACCATTGTGGTTCAAAAACAAACAAAAGAACAGGAATGTCAGGTCAAAAAAAGGAAGGAGAAACGGAATAAGTGCACTATTTTTATAATTTAGGTGATAAACTATTTTAAGTATATAGCTCCAGGATATACATTTAATAATTAAATGTATGCTGAAAATTCTGGAAATTCATTTGGGGAAGTTATTTTGATCTGACTTGCTTTTTTTTTTAAATTTTTATTTTATCACCATGTGGAAAGTTACAAAGTTTTCAGGTTTATGTCTCAGTTATACAATATTCAAACACCATCCCTTCACCAGTGCCCATATTCCACCACCAAAAACCCCAGTACACCCCCCGCCCCCCACCCCCAACTGTATAACTGATGAATTTCACTTCATTTTCTCTTTACCTTGATTACGTTCCATATTGCAAAACAAAACTCACTATTGTTGTTGGAGTTTCCCCCCAAGAAAGACAGCTCTGCTAAGGAAGCATTTGATAATTGGTTTTCCATTAAAAGATTGTATGTTTTCAGTTTTTAGAAAAGGTCTAAAAAAGGTTCGGATGTGTTCCAGTCCCGCAACCCGGAGCCGTGTTAGTTGCTGCTCAGTGTCGCCAGGGCTCCATCTGGAGAAGGTGTACCAGCTGTACCTCCTCTGTCTGGATCCCCGGTGTTGCTGGCCCAGTTTCAGGACCGGAGCATCTCTCCGGCCGAGTTGCTCACCAGACTGCCTGGCCTCTTCTCTGTTGAATATGGCAAGATGGCCCTGACTTGCTTTTAAGAATATTGTCTGAAACAGTATTTTACAACCTGGGAATTATTTCTTAACATTTCTCATATGCCATACCCCTTCCCTGTTGACCCACACTATGTTCCAAGGGCGGCGGTATGAGTCTAGGGATCAACTTTTGTAAATGGGTTGGTTAAACTTTATTATGAGAAGTTTCAGGCATGCAGAAAAGTAGAAAATAATTATAACACAAACATATGAGACCCACTATGTGGATTCAATATTTAACAGTTTTCCTTATTTGCATACTCTGAATCAGTGATTTTTGAATGCTGGTATGCAGGCAAGTGCCGGTTTATAGGCATTAAAAAACTAAATGACATTATAGTTAGACCAGTTTTTCAACCATGTTTAAAGTGTGGTACTGTCTGTAGTTATAAAACATTTGAAAACTATTTGTCTACATATTTCTTATTAAGTACTTATAGATGTAATGATATTTTACTTCTGAATCAGATGCATTTGAAATACGGCAGTTTAATAGCTTTTTCTTCATTCTCTAAGTATTGATAAACAAATTTATTTCCTTGATAGTTAATGTGAAATTTAATTTTTTGGTATGTTTTTATCTCCAAAGTGAACTTTCTGTCTGATGTTAATGATAGATCTTTTCTTTTGTTTCTCGTTTGGGTCACACCCAGTGATGCACAGGGGTTACTCCTGGCTTTGCACTCAGGAATTACTCCTGGCAGTGCTCAGGGGACCATATAGGATGCTGAGAATTGAACCTGGGTTGGCTGTGTGCAAGGCAAATGCTCTACACGCTGTGCTATCACTCCAGCCCCAATGATAAATATTTTCTTAAGCAAAAGTTTTATTTTTACTTATAAAAATAAAGATTAAAATAAAGTAACCAGATTTACAATCCGCCTTTTGTAAAATGTTCCCAGTTCTGTGATGGTAAAGAGAAATAAAATGTAGTAGGTACTTTTATATATCTTGATATGGTTTCAGAGGTATAAGAATAATTGGAGGGAGAAAAATGTAGGCAGAACCTTCCATGACATTGAAGTTAAAGACATCTTTAAGGGTGAAACCACTGAGCAAGAAAGTGGAAACAAACATAGACAAATGGGACTGCATTAATCTAGAAGCTTCTTCACCTCAAAAGAAACAGTGACCAAAATACAGAGACAGCCCATGGAATGGGAAGAATTATTTACCCAGTATCCATCAGATAGGGGTTTAATATCCAGGATATACATTACACTGTAGAATTGTACAAGAAAAAAAACTCCAGCCCCATCAAAAAGTGGGGAGAAGAAATGAACAGAAACTTTCTCAAAAAAGAAACACAAATGGTCAAAAGACACATGAAAAAAATGTTCTAACATTGTTAATCATCTGGGAGATGCAAATCAAAACAACAATAAGGTATCATCTTACACCACAGAAACTGGCATACATCAAAAAGAACATTCAAGAATGACAAGTGCTGGTGCAGATGTGGAGAGAAAGGGACTCTCTTTGTTGGTGGGAATGCTGACTGGTCCAGTCTCTGGAAAACTGAGCATTCCTCAGAAAACTAGAAATTGGGCTTCCATATGACCCAGCAATATCACTTCTGGAAATATCTCCTAAGGATGCAAAAAAGCACAGTAGAAATGACATCTGCACATGTATGTTCATAGCAGCACTGTTTACAATAGCCAGAATCTGAAAACAACCCGAGTGCCCAAGAACAGACACTTGTTAAAGAAACTTTGGTACATCAACACATTGGAATACTATGCAGCTGTTAGAAAAGATGAAGTCATGAAATTTGCTTCTAAGTGGATGGTCGGTCATGGAGAGTATCATGCTAAGTGAAATGAGTCAGAAAGGGAGGGACATCGAATGAGTGCACTCATTTGTGGAATATAAAGTAACATAATATGAGACTAACATCCAAGGACAGTAGTGACAAGGGCCAGTAAGATTGCTCCACAGTTGGTAGTCTGCCTCATATAAGCTGGGGGAGAAGGCAACTGGGATAGAGAAGAGATCACTAAGTCAATGATGGCTGGAGTGATCGCTTGGGATGGGAGATATGTGCTGAAAGTAGATAAAGGACCAAACATGGTGGTCTCTCAGTATCAGTATTGCAAATCATAATTCCCAAAAGTAGAGAGTGAAAGGGGGAAATTGCCATAGAGACAGGGAGTGTGGGGCTGGGTGGGGGTGGTGGGAGAGATATTAGGGACATTGGTGGTGTAAAATGTACCCTGGTGGAGGGATGGATTTTCAATCATTTTTATGACTGAAACTCAATCATGAAAGCTTTGTAACTGTCCTACAGTGATTCAGTAGAATAAAAGAGGAGGAGAATAATTGGTGCTAAGCTGACTTTGGGTGATTTATTCCATTCTGAAGTTAACTTGTTGTCTTCCCTAGGGTGTTTCTTGGACCTCATTTCTCAATGATTTTGTGAACTGTGAAATTCAGATTTTTAATGAGCTTTCTGCCTGTCTGTCTTTTAGATTTATCCTGTGCTATTTTTTACTCTAAATTTGACTAAGTATTTCTTGAGCTGGGGATATGGCTCAAGGGTTGAACACTTGCCTAGGATGTATGAGGCCCTTCATTTGATCCCCAATACTACATCTCTCGCTCAGCACCATGGTTGTGAATATGCCAGGTGTGGCTCATACTTGTAACACTTCACTAATCCCTCCAATGTACAACACAGTTCTTAACTGGCACCTAGACACCTTTTACAATTCCCTGTGTCTAAAATGTCCTTCAGGATGGGTATTCGAGCATTGTATAACTGAGATTTAAACCTGAAAACTTTGTAACTTTGTAACTTTCCACAATAAAAAATTAAAAAAAAAAAAAAAGAAAGTGCATTTATTATTATGTTAATTTATAAAAAAAAATGTCCTTCAGTGTAATTGTACTTCATAGCCAACTTTTTTTTTATCACACCTGGTAACTTTTGGTTTTGCTTTTATTTTATTTAGCTTTGGGTCACACTTGATAGTTCAGGGCTGATTCTTTTGGCTCTGCTGGGAGTAGGGTAACTCCCAGTGATGTTTGCCGGGGACTGTGTGGTTTTGGTAACTAAGCGTAGGCCTTGCACATACAAACTATGCTATCAGCCCATTGAGCTATCTCTCTTGCCACTGTGCAGACTTTTAATAGCAGTTTAGGCATCATCTCTTCTAGAAAGAACTCAATAGAGAAAAATTGATGTGGCATAAGGAGATTGTCATGATGATGGTAATGATGGTAGCAGATAACATTTATTGAGTACATACTTTTTGTTGGACATTATGCCAAGAACTTGGTAAATCTTATCCTTAAAATAAACCTCTGAGGTAGGTACTGTTATCCCATTTTACAGATCAGGAAACTGAGGTTTAGAGAGAGATGAAATATCTTGCCCAAGGGCATACACCTTATGAAGCAAGGTCCTGGAAGAGGTGGGAGGAGATGGGTCAAGGTCATTTGGAAGAGTTAACCTCAGACAAGAGGAGGGACATCTCATCATCTGAGACTGGAGGATAGAAGGTAAAGATGGATGTGGACTTCTAAATAAGTTTTATGTTGTTTGTTTGTGTTTTGGTAGGGGTAAAGTAATTGGGATGCCTTGTATCAGATAATGAGCAAACAAGTGAAAGTAGGCAAGATTGTATACTGAGAGCGAAGGGGTTTGGGATTGAGTAGGGATTTGAGGCGAGTGGTAAAGATTTGGAAGTGTTTGAGGAGACTGAAGGAAGATCTGTCTTAAGAATAAAAGTGAATAATTTGTAAAGGGGATACAAACACCATATATTTGTGACTACTTAACTCAGTACTCAGCTGTTTGAATAAAGCACTAGGAAGAATATTTTAGTTTATATCAGTGTTGTGAGTTTGCTGGACAAGTACAATAGGAAAAGAATGAATCTAAAGGAACTGAGCAGAATGCAGTCAGGAATAAGAAGTCATGATGGTCAGAGCTGAGTGTGAATAGGAAATGCCAGAAATGGACTTAGAAGTGACTTAAGAAAACATGTATGGATCATAAACCTGGAGGACTTTGTAACTTGTTATTTTGAATAAGTGATCGTCAAACAGAAGAACAATTAAGCCTTGTTTAAGAATGTTCCAACTTTACTATTTGTCAAATGAAATTGCAAATAATTTTATAAAGTATAGTATATTATATTTAAACATTAGTTTGAAGTCATTTGATTCAACTTCCACTTCAGGGTATAAATTTTGCTAGGCATTTAATATGGTCATTGAAACATGGCAAATCATTTTATTTATAGAAGATTACTATCAGTGGTTTTAACTTTATGCCTTAAATATGATGTATGGACATTCACTTGTTTCTATGCTGTGTTTTCTTTGTATGTGTTATGTGTTCTATTTGTTTTATGTTTTTGTCCAGGCCTCTGATGCACAGAATAAACCATGTGGTACATGGAGACTGAAAATCACACCTGTTGATTACCTTCTGGGAGTGGCTGATTTGACTGGAGAGTTGATGCGGATGTGCATTAATAGTGTGGGAAATGGGGACATCGACACCCCCTTTGAAGTGAGCCAGTTTTTGCGTCAGGTATATGATGGGTTTTCGTTCATTGGCAACACTGGACCTTATGAGGTTTCTAAGAAGCTGTATACTTTAAAACAAAGTTTGGCTAAGGTAGAGAATGCTTGTTATGCCTTGAAAGTCAGAGGTTCAGAAATTCCAAAACATATGCTGGCAGATGTCTTTTCAGTTAAATCAGAAATTATTGATCAAGAAGAGGGCATTTCTTAGAACAATATTATTCAGCTATTCTCTTGAATGCTGAGAGACCAGCTTGTATGACTGTTAAAATTTAGGAGGACTTTGTAATTTGTCGTTTTAAATAAGTGATCGTCAAACAGAAAAAATAACTAAGCCTTGTTTAAGAATGTCCCAATTTTACTATTTGTTGTACATTAGTCTTTACATTTACCAGTTTTTTCCATATATCCAGACATTACTTTTTACATTTGCCAGTTTTTTTCTTAACATTTTTTAGTTCCTTTAGTTGTGTAGAAGTTGTATATAAAATGAGTCATGTCATATCCTAACTCATGAAAGTCTGCATACAAGTATTTGAAGTATTTAAAATTTGGCTGGTTAACTTTTATCGTTATGTTGGTAGTGCGAACTTGTTTCTGTGTGCACTTTCTGCCATACTTAGTTTACTTTATGTGAACTTCAAAGTGGTAATATTTAGTAGAAGAAAAATATAATTTAATGGTGATTCTGTTATGTGAAGAAAGCATTTCTTATGTATCTGACTTCCTGTTTAAATTTCATGAAGGCATATTGTTCCAAGCCTTCAAAATGAGCTTATTTCATGAAATAAGAATAAAATGGAATAATCAATTACACTTTTATTTATTAGGTGCTGAAGAGTTCATTTATTCATGTTGGTATTAGGCCATTTGAGTCCATATGAAATAACCTTCCAGAAAATTTGCCACATATCCAGACATTAGTCTTTACATTTAATTTTTGTCCATTATCACAGAAAATTGGTAGAGAATATTACCACTATAATAATTTCACTGGTATTTAAGTTGAATTATATGCTTACACATACAACTGAAAAGCTTGTAATAGTAGTTAACTTTTGTTTGGTATTATATCACACTAGGCGTGTTTGGAGGCTTTTTTATTCTAGCATTAGAATTGTGAAATTAGACATACTTACAATGAAGTTTTGAAATTTTTGAACTGCTAAGTTAACTGAAACCTTTATACTTGTCCAGTTGTGTTAAATGAGAGTGTAAAAAGTTGCCAAAGAAAATTTATCATGTACAATTCAGCAATAAGACAATTGTCAACACGGTTGGGGATAACAATGGTAGTGTCTAGTAATATTTAGAGTTGGAACTTATCTATTGGAATTAGTTCTGAATTATTCCATGTGATGTTAAACTGATGTAAGCATGACACTGTTGGCTGACATAGATATTTCCGTTTGTTTTGTGAGTTTTGAAAATCTAAATACTGGATTTTATTTTTGGAAAAATTATCTGCTCTGTTTGCAAGAGCTGACTCTTTGAAAGTGTAATTTTAAAAAAGACCAAAAATAAAATAAAACATAGACATGCCTAATAAACTGGTTTTGTTTCATTTTGGTAGTAGGTTCTATTTATCTTTTTCACTGTATCACTGTCATCCCGTTGTTCATTGATTTGCTCGAGCAGGCACCAGTAATGTCTCCATTTGGCCCTGTCACGTGCTACTATAGCCCTATGGCCTACTGGGGGCTCTTTCAGGGCCAGGGGAATTAGGACCGTCATTTGTTACTGTTTTTGGCATATCGAGTGTGCCACGGGTAGCTCACCAGGCTCTGCCAGGCAGGCGGGATACTCTCGGTAGCTTGCCGGGCTCTTTGAGAGGGACAAAGGAATTGAACCCGGGCTAGTCAGCCACGTGCAAGGCAAATGCCCTACCCGCTGTGCTATCGCTCCATTTAAATATATATAAAATAAGTCTAATTAGGGAAGGAACTCAGGGAGATAACTTGTGGCGTAACACATGTCTAACAAGTCACGGACCCATGAAAATGACAGGGTGTGAAATCCTGGCTGAGTACCACCAATCAGATCACAGCACTTTAGGCAGACAACCCAGGGCCACACCTGACAGTGTGGCCCTGAGCACCTCTGAGCGTAGTGATTATACGCTAAACAAGTAGAACACAACCAAAGTCTAAAACCAACCAACCCCAGAAAGTATGCTTACACCAAATACCATGTTTGTAATTCTGATAAGTTCCAAATTCTCCAGGTAAAACCACTGTTTAAAAAATTGAAAGCTTGAGATGTACAAGCTTGCAATGATGCAACTTCTGGCAGAAATTTCTCTGGACTTAGTTACTAAAATACTAAAATACAGCAATCCAAAACTGTCCAAAACTGTGTGGCCGCTAGTGCGGCCGCTTGACCTCATATCTTTTCATTCTCAGCAATGGAAAACAAATTATCAAATGCTTCCTTTTCAGCAGGTCCGACTTTGGGGGGAGAAACTCCAAACAATAATAGTGAGTTTTTTGTTGAAATATTGGATGTAATCAAAGTAAAGTGAAATTTATCAGTTACACAGGCAGCGTGGGCTGGAGCGATAGCACAGCGGTTGGGCGGTCACCTTTCACGCGGCCAACCCAAGTTCGATTCCTCCGCCCCTCTCGGAGAGCCTGGCAAGCTACTGAGAGTATTGAGCCCGCACGGCAGAGCCTGGCAAGCTACCCGTGTGTATTGGATATGACAAACACAGTAACAATAAGTCTCTCAATGAGAGACGTTACTGGTGCCCGCTCGAACAAATCGATGAGCAACGGGATGACAGTGACAGTGACATAGGCAGGGTGGGGGGCTCTGGGGGCGGGGGGTGGGGGGAAGGTATACTGTGATTCTTGGTGGTGGAGTATGTGCACTGGTGAAGGGATGGGTGTTCGAGCATTGTATAACTGAGACTTAAACCTGAAAGCTTTGTAACTTTCCACATGGTGATTCAATAAAAGAATAAATTTTAAAAAATCTAAAAATATTGAAAGTAAAAAGGCCAAAATGTGCCTCACGCAGAAGAGTATATGCATTGCAGACTCAAGGTATTGGGTTTTATTTATTGGCACTGCTGGTCAGTGTCTGTGGGTTCAAGAACCACTGGACCAAGCAAAAGAATACCGTTTCTGAAATTGATGGTAAAGATGCAACCACTTTGCATAAAAAGCCATAAGTGTGTTAACACTCTTGCAACCATTTATTTATTTATTTTGAAGTAAAGCATTTTATTTGGAGGTTTTTAGGAAGAGGAAGGAGGTAGAAAAAGTGAGAAAGTGTAACACTCTAAGAGAAAACGGGCTTCTCCAATGGTGGAGAGAGCTCCTACACACACCCCAGCATTAGATACAGAAATATGAAAGCACACATCTCAAGAGGGAGATGCGGCGACACATGTGTTCAGCCACATATACACAAGCAGCACATGGGCTTGGGCAGCATATGCGCCCAGGTCTTTTTTTATTTATTATCTTCTGCTGAAAAATATAGTTTTCTTACATAATTTTTCTCTTCTATCACTTAAAAGTTAAATTTTTCATGTTAAAATAAAAAAATATGGTAAATGATAGATAACTGATGATTGTCCTATTATTTAAAATTAATTTTTTTTAATTCAAGGATTAAACTGGTGTTTGAGTTTATTGAGAAATTTTAATCAAACTTTAAAAAATTTGGCTTAATCAGGAAAACCGGTATGGTTTTCTAATCTTAATAATCACTAATGTGATTTGTGCTTTTTTCAAATAAATCCAGAGGTAGTATTCTTCACATCTCTTTGATTCAATCTGGGTAATAATCCCATCCCTCAAAATCCTCAAAGCCTATCGGTAGAAAGGAGAATTAGGGAAGCGAGAGAATTAATATAGCGGGATAGGGCATTTGCCTTGCACATAATTGACCTGGGTTCAACCCCTGGCACTCCATATGGTTCCCTAAGTGCAGAGCCAGAAGTAAGCCCTGATCACCGCTGTATGTGGCCCCAACGCCAATACTCCCTTCACCTCACACACACCTCCACAAGGGAAAAAAAAAAGAATTAGATCACCTGGGTAGGTGAAAGTGCCTTTTCTCTGAGGAAGGCAAGCACAAGAAACCAAATTAGTTGTTGCTATCAGATAAGAAGGGGCTCTGATGGTGCAGTCAATAGTATTTATTATAGATTAATTAGTATCATTACTATTGAAACATCTCCACATTACTTGTCATACTTAGACTGTGGGTATAAGGGAATCTGTGTTATAAATGTACTTGAGGGCTTTTCATGGCTCTGCTCAGGGTTCACTGCTGGAAATGAAACTTGGGTCTCCTGCATGCAAAGCATAGGTTACTGCCTGTGATCAATCTACTCAGGCCCCTTTATTGATATTTATTTATTTTCCCCTCAAGATTAATATTTATTCAGAGATGACCTATTGTGACTACTCCCTGTGTATATATTTACTCATCTCAAGAGAAATATGCTTTGCTTTTATGGAAGTAAGTTACAATTGTTCTTATCTTCAGATTTTGGATAAAGGTTTTTTTTTTCTCAAGACTTTCATTGCTGATTTTTTTGCAGCTTTATTGCAAATAGAGTTGCAAATATTTACCATTTTGAACTATTTTTGTTGTCATGCTGTCACAGTTAACCTTTTCATATATATGGGGGGGGCAAGATCTACTCAGAAACATTCAAGTATATGATAGTGTTAGCTTTAATCATGATGCTATACATTGCATCCAAAAAATTGTTAGTCTGGTTACTGATAAGTTTGAACCCTTTGAGCAGTAGTTCCCCATTTCTACTGAATATGGTTTACATTTGCAGATGCATGCATGTGTGCATACACATATCTATAGGAGTTTGTCAGAAATACCTCTTAATACTATGTGTGGAGGTAAAATAAATAGAAACCATGGCAATATCAAACGGGCATAACCATAATGTTATTTACCTTTCCAAAAAAGATTTGAGTACAAAATCACTAGGGAAAGAATACCAATTAGCTGAAGTTTTTGACCAAGGATCATAGACTGAATGGTAGCAGAAGAAAATTTGTTGTAACAACTCTTATCTGTCATCTCAGGAGCAATTGCAGAAATCAGAAGTTCAGTAACATATGTTTTCTTCTGACTTTGTAATCTATGTTATGTATTTATCAGTTATTTCTTCCTCTTGTTTTACTCTGTTATTTAATGTATAGTGTGTTGGTGGTTGTTAACCTTTTAATTTAATCCTCAGGTTACAGAATGGCAAAGACAAGTTGTATTGAATTCAAGAAATAACATCAGGGGCCGGAGTGATAGCACAGCGGGTAGGGCGTTCGCCTTGCACGCGGCCAACCCGGGTTCGATCCCCGGCATCCCATATGGTCCCCCAAGCACCGCCAGGAGTAATTCCTGAGTGCAAAGCCAGGAGTAACCCCTGAGCATCGCTGGGTGTGACCCAAAAAGCAAAAAAAAAAAAAAAAGAAAAAACATCAGAGATGGAGAGTGACTGCTAGAATTTCATCTTCCTTCTTTTAGGAAGAAGGTGAATGTGCCTTGATTACGTGATGATGGGTATTTACATCACATTTGTTAAAAGCACAACATTGGAAATAATGTGGTTACATGCTTTTGTGTGGGTGACAAATAAGCAAAATAGTGACCTATACTGGATACTACTGGTTGATACTTGGTGATAGAACTGCCTAGTAAACTGTATTGTAGACACTGAAAGCCTGCAACCCACATTTTTTTGATTTCCCTGCAACTGAGATTTTTGTTTGTAGCTTACCAAAGGTCACCTATAATACCTAAAAAACAGAAGAGCAGCATCATAAGAAAGCATACATAAAGGTTTGTTCTGATGACATATATGAGGTTTTACAGGAGCTTCTTCATTCTGTTAATTATCTGCTTCAGTGTTGCAGGCCAAAGAAATGTCTGTCATTAGCTGTGGTTTCCCACAGATCCTATGACTTTTTATTTCCTAAACTTACTGGCAGCCTTCCTTGACCTTCTTTCCCTTCCTCTGCCCATGACTTTGAAAATACCTGTATTAATTCCTTTTTTGTGTGTATGTAATTCATAGTCTTGAATGAAAATTGTCTAAGAGACAGTTTCCAGATACAGAGTACAAGAGATTATTCTTTTTTTTTGAGGAGATTGGTTAGTAAGGGAGTTTGGGTTTTCTGCTCAGGGCCTATTTTTGAATCTTGGTGGTATTTGTGGGACTACATGTGGTGCCACGAATTGAACAGGGCTAGCTCTCTGGCTCAAGAGGATTTTTTGTTTTGTTTATTTGTTGGGGTGAGTATTGTTATTGAACCCAGGGTCTCAGGCATGGGTGGCAGGTGCTTTGCCTCATTCCCAGCCCTTAAGAATAGTTAAGAGTTGTGTGTTCTCTCAGAAGAACCCGAATTAAATCTACAAGTCATCATGGGTCAGAGCGATAGTACAGCAGGTAAGGCATTTACCTTGCACTCAGTGATCCAGGTTTGATGCGGTTTCATCCTCAGTATCTCATGTCACTGTACCTGCGTAGGTGCACCAGCCTGTCCATGGTGACAGGTCACTTGGGTGCGTTTAGGGCCGATCTCTGTCCTCACCACTCCCCATGCTGGCTGACGGAGATGGACAAACGGAGGAGGGAATTGGGGGTTGGTAATCAGTGGCAGCTTAAGCCAGTCTCACAGCATTAGTTACAGAGAAATCATGAAGGGTTGAGGGTAGCAATTACACATAGGTATGGTTGAAAATTATCATAAACAATGAACAGATGTAAAACCCTTCCTGCAGCGGAAGCTCTAGGAGATACTCAAGGACAAAGTCTTAAGTGCTCAGCACTCTAGATTCCTTCTAGGAGATATGCCCAATGGCAGTATTCCATCTAAGGGTATATTGCTTTCCCCTTTCCTTAGCCAGTATCCATTTAAATAATGTTACATTTACATCTTAATATTTCTAGTCATTTTCTATGAACAAAGTAAGAGGTATATTAAACCTAAAGGGTGGTTCTTCCTGGAGACATCTCCCTGTGTATCCCAAACTACAGTCCTCAGGCCAGATTAGTTTTTTCTAACCCCAGCAGGTTCCTTATTCAGTTACTTTTTTGGGGGTCATGACAGAGTTCCATGACTGCTATTATACTTAAGGTGCTTAACCTGTCCCTTTTTAATGCCAGTGTAGCTTACGGCTTAACCTGGTCCATGCTTGTCCCTCAGAGGAATCCCTGTTTTGGGGTGTTAGGAACTAAGGGCAACTGAGACTTAAGTAAATATGATGGATGCTCAGGAATAAATATTATTTAGAATCAGTTAATTCCCAAGTTACAAAAGCATAGCATTAACTGCCTTCCTGTGTCTATACAAAAGGACATTGCTTTCAAAGGACATAAAGGAAAGATAAAAGCAGTATTTCACTTACATATACAAAATCCAGAGTCCTCAGAAGAATTTGAATTTACAGGGTCTGATTTGGGGAGAACTTAAAGTGATTAACAAGCTACCTGCAAAAAATGAACTTTGACCTCTGTCTAACACCAGGCACAAAGGTTAGATCAAAGTGGATTAAAGACCGCAGTATCAGACCTGAATCCATAAGGTATGTGGAGGAAAATGTAGGCAGTACCCTTCATGACATTGAAGCTAAAGGCATCTATAAGGATGAAACGCCGTGGAACAAGAAAGTGGAAACAAATGGGACTATATTAAATTAAGAAGCTTCTGCATCTCTAAAGAAATAGAGATACAGAAAACAGAGCCCACGGAATGGGAAAAAATATTTACCCAATACCCATTATATAAGGATTAATATCCAGGATACACAAGACATTAGTAAAATTGCACAAGAAAAAAACCTCCAACCCATAAAAAAAAATGGGGAGGAGAAATTGACAAACCTCAAAAAAGAAATTCAAATGGCCAAAAGGCACATGAAAAAATGCTCTACATCGCTAATCATCAGAGAGGTGCAAATCAAAACAACAATGGGGCATAATCCTCAAAAAAATACAGATGGCCAAAAGGCACATGAAAATATGCTCTACATCGCTAGTTATCAGGGACTAACACATCAAAAAGAACAAGAACAGCCAGTGCTGGCGCAGATGTAGGGAGAAAGGGACTCTCTTTCATTGTTGGTGGGAATGCCGACTGGTCCAGCCTTTTTTGGAAAATATTGTGGGCAGTCCTTGAAAAACTAGAAATTGGGCTTTCATATAACCCAGCAGTACTACTTCTGGGAATATATCCTAAGGGTGCAAAAAAGCACAGTAGAAATATATCTGCACCTGTATGTTCATTGCAGCACTTCACAGTAGGCACAATCTGAGAACAACCCCACTGCTTGAGGACAGACAGCTGGTTAAAGAAACTTTGGTACATCTACACAATGGAATACTATGCAGCGGTTAGGAAAGATGAAGTCACGAAATTTGCTTCTAAGTGGGTGGTCATAGAGAGTATCATGCTAAGTGAAATGAGTCAGAGACAAAATGACAACTCATTTGTGGAATGTAAAATATAACATGAGACTAACACCCCAGGACAGTAGAGACGAGGGCCAGGAAGATTGCTCCATCAGGTTGGAAGCCTGCCTTAGGAGCAGGGGGAGAAGGCAGCTGGGATAGCGAAGGGATCACTAAGTCAATGATGGTTGGAGGGATAGCTCGGGATGGGTGATGTGTACTGAAAGTAGATAAAGGACCAAATATGATGACCTCTTAGTATCTGTATTGCAAACCATAGTGTCCATAAGTAGAGAGAGAGTAAGAAGGAAATGGTCTGCCATAGAGGCAGGGGGAGGGGTGGGATGTGGTGGGACCGGAGGGATACTGGGGACATTGGTGGTGGAAAAATGTACACTGGTGGAGGGATGGGTGTTCGACCACTGTATGACTGAAACTCAATCGTGAAAGTTTTGTAACTAGCTCATAGTGATTCAATAAAAAAAAGGTGATTAACAGGTAGAGTAAGAAGAGCACAAAGGAGAAGTTATATGTACACTGGTGAAGGGATGGGTGTTTGAGCATTGTGTAACTGAGACTTAAGGCTGAAAGCTTTGTAACTTTCCACATGGTGATTCAAAAAAAAAAAAAGATAAACACAGAGAATTGGGAGTGCCTAATGAAATTTGTGTGCCTCAGGAGCACTATGATGGGAGTTAATAAACCTAAGCTTCCTGCAAGGGGAGAAAGAACAAACCAATGTTAAACCTAAAATGTTTAGAACTATAATCCAACAGTACCCTGAGCACTGCCAGAAATAATTCCTGAGTGCAGAGTCAGGAATAATCCCTGAGCATCACTGAATACGACCCCCAAAACAAAACAAAGCCCCCCACGTCCCCTAAAGTTGTAAGTCATTACTTTTTATTCAGTTGAGCTAAGATTGGAAGTTTGGTGTTCTGTTAATATGAACAATTGGGCACTCTTGCTGTCAAAGCAAAAATTGGTGGCGATCTTCATGAAGAGGTATTTTTCTTTTTTTTCTTTCTGTTTATTTGGGGTGCCATATTTTGCTTATCTTTTCTGTGGTTATTTAAATTTCCTGCTTTCCTGTTTCCCATTGGTTTACTGGAATTGTATTTCCCATTTTCATTGGCTTAGAAGTTCTAAACCAGTTATTTTATTTTGGACTTTCACACCACACCATGTGGTGTGTAGCATCTGCTCCCTGCTCAGTGCTTGGTTTGGGGGACCATGTGGTGGTGGGGATTGAACAAGGGTTGCAGTATGATCCAACCAAGGCACACATCTTAACCCGTGAACTATCAGCCTCAGCTCTATATTATTTTTATTAGTAACTTAACATGTATCTCTGACTTAAGTTCTATGATTAATTAATGCTAATTCTCCTAAATTATCTAAGATCCTAGGATTATTTGCCTCATATATTGTTATTTGGTCTTTTAGTTGCACATAAGCCTATGTGTTGCTTTAGTTTAATTGCTTATATTTATATACAGTTGAACAGATTTTTTTTTGTGTGTATTGTTTCTCCTTTTTCCTTTTTCTGTGTTTTGGACCACATTTGGCGGTGCTTAAGACTTACCACTGGCTCTGTGCTCAGGTGTCAATCCTGGTGGATTAGGAGGCAATATGGGATATTAGGGATCGAACCTGAGTTGGTCATGTTGTGCCAGGCAAGTACCTTACCCGCTGTATTATCACTGTAGTTCCTATATTTTGTTTCTTGCTTTCATTTCTTTGAGGGTTATCTATTTTTTTTCTTTTTATCTTTTATCTTTTATTTTTTGGCCACACCCAGCGATGTTTTGGAGTTTTTCCTGGCTCTGCACTCAGGAATTACTCTGGCAGTGCTCAGGGAAACCATATGGGTGCTGGGGATTTACCCAGTTTGGCTATGTACAAAGCAAGCACCCTACGTGCTATACTATCTCCTATCTCTCCGCCCTAAGGTCAGCTATTTTTTTTTTTTTACTAAGGCACACGTAACATTATATTCTTAATCTCAAAATTCTGCCTGTGGAATTATCTGACTTTGAAAATAATCTTATTCTTTTGGGGGGCAAGGGGTACACCTGGCAGGGTTCAGGGGTTACTCCTGGCTTTGCACTCAGGAATTACTCCAGGCAGTGCTTGGAAGACCATATGGGATGCTAAGAGTTGAACCTGTACCCATAACACTCCCTAATTAAAATACTTATTTTGTCAAACATTTACTCATTAATCAATTATTATACCAGGTGGTTTTTATTTTCTCACATTGTCTTATGATTTACAGTACTACTAGTGATAGCTTCCTGCATTCATTATTCCAATACCAGAGTGCCCACTTACCTCTGCCAGTATCCCAGAGATCCCTCCCAACCACCCTACTCTCACACCCTTGACAGCTCAGTTCTGTGAAGAAAATTTCCAGTTTTGATGGCTTTGGCCATTTGTTCTCTTACATCTGAGAGAGTTTGATTTGCTGGGTTTTTTGGGGGGTTCTTTTTTTTTTTTGTTGGAGGTGGTGACAGCTACACACATTTATATGAAGAAAGCTAAACTACTGAAATTCCACAAGATTGTAAATTAATGATGGGTTGTTAAAAAATTCAAAAACAATTTTTTAACAGATATTCTAAAATTAATAGCACTGTAGCACTGTAGTCCCACTCATTATTCATCAATTTGCTTGAGCGGGCACCAGTAAGGTCTCCATTGTGAGACTTGTTATTGGTTTTGGTATATCGAATATGCCACGGGTAGCTTGCCAGGCTCTGCCATGTGGGCGTTAATAAGTAAAAGAAAAAATTATGAATGTAATAAAAATTACCTCAGTTGACTAGAACATTTAAAAGAAATGAAATATTAATTCATTATTTGAAAAGTTTAAAATCCTGGCTCCTGGCTCCTGAACGGCCATGATCCCAGAGGCACACAGACCAATCTCGAAACCCAGCAGCTTTTGACAGAAATGCACCTTGACTGAGCATTACTCTGCAGTGCTGTGCCACCCCACCCCAGGTGGGGAAAGGTTTTTGTCCCTTCTGCCTTTTATCCCTGGCGGTGTGGTGGCCACCACCTTTTCAGAGCCTATTGGACAGCCAGGTATGAGACTGCAATAACGTGATACGAGGGGCCTCACAGAATGGGGGGTGGAACTGGCCCCTCTCCCCATCCTGACGAGGCCCCGAGTTGCCCCACAAACATCTCCTGGCTCCTGAACGACCATGATCGCAGAGGCACACAGACCAATCTTGGAACCCAGCAGCTTTTGGCAGAAATCCCTCCAGACTTATTAAAATATCAGAAATCCAAGCTTTGTGGCTACGTGATATCATATGCTCTTTAGAATCAGCAATAGAAAACAAATTATCTAATGATGCCTTTTTGGCAGGTCTGATTGTTGGGGTAAATTTCAAATAATAATGGTGGGTCTTTTGTCGAAAGATTGAATTTGATCAAAGTAGAGAGAGAGTAAAGTGGAAATCATCTGCCACATAGGCAGGGGAGGGGTGGGATGTCGGGATTTACTGAAGTTCTCGGTGGTGGAAAATGTGCACTGGTGAAGGGATGGGTGTTTGATCATTGTATAACTGAGACTTAAACTGGAAAGCTTTGTAACTGTTCTCACAGTGGTTCAAAAAATAAAAATATTTAAAAAAATAGAAAGTATAAAATCCTTAGCAAGTTAGGAATAAACATCTTCTCTGAACTTTACATTTTATTGTGTGAGGTTCCATGATTTACAATGTTAAAGATGGCTTACTGTGCACATAACTCCAGTACCACACTCGTCACTAGTGTTCCCACCTCCTTCCGCCAAAATGGATCTTTTTTTGTAATCTAGTAGAGGATAACTATAAACCCCATGAGAAATTGCCATACTTAATGGTGAAGTGTTGAGAAGTTTGTCTTTTAAAAGAGCTTTAATATTTCTTGTAAAACAGGTTTTAAATCTGTCTAAGACTGGTAGTCCATGAAACTTTATCATTCCTTCAATCTGAACTATAGGTGGATAGAGTTGAGGTGTTTATTTCATTGTTTGACGCATTATCTTCTGGCCTGTAGCGTCTCATTCATTTGATAGATTTGCTATGATTCATATGGGAGCTCCTTTGTATGTAGTTCCTTCTTTGAGTATTCTGTATTTGGGTTTGGATTTGGATTTTGTCATTCTAATTACAATGTGTCTCAGAGTTTTCCTATTTGGATCTATTTTCACTGAGACTCTTGGATATGGCTATATGCACTTCAAGTCTAGGATATTTTTGGTTATGATTTTTTTGTAAAAGATTTTAACAGCCTGCCAAGACCCCCGTGGCGTATTCTTATGCCAAAAACAGTAACAATAACAGGTCTCATTCCCCTGACCCTGAAAGAGCCTTCAATCATTGGGAAAGACAAGTAAGGAAAGGCTGCTAAAATCTTAGGGCTGGGACAAATGGAGACGTTACTTGCACCCACTCAAGTAAATCAGTGAAAATGGGATAAGTTATACAGTGATACAGTGATGATTTTTTTTTACTAGAATTTTTTTCACATTTCCCTTTCTATTCAGGGACTCTGATGGTTTTTATATTGTTGCTTTTGAACTCATTCCACAATTCTCTGATCTGCTCTTAATTTGATATTTTTTCCATTTCTCTGTTTTTTTCTAGAGGTTTCCTGCATGTTATCTTGGACCTCACCAATTTTTCCCTCAGTTACTCTTACTCTGTTGTTGAGTTCTACTGTTTTTATGTCACTGACCACACTCTTCATTTCTTTCGCTTTTTATAGTTTTCTCATTTCTGCTCCAATACTTTCTTGTTCTTTACTATCTGACCATTATATCTTTGAGTTCATTAAACATCTTCTGGGTCATTACAGAGCTGGTTGTTACTGGTAGCCATAACATTATTATCTTATTAAACTTGGTGGGCTTCCATGGGCTTCCCTGTTGCATTTGGTGGGCTCTGAAGGTGAATTTCTGTGGTTGGCCCCCATTGGAGCTCTCTTTTGTGGGATTAGGCAGAGTGTTGCTCTTTTCCTTCCCTGTCAGTCGTCATCCAGTGACAGGAGGCCTCAAGTGTGTGCAGTGTGAGGTATGTAAGTAGGTAAACGTGTCGCAATTTAACACTGTCCAGGGTACAAGCAACTGCAAGGGATGTTGTGGGCCTAGGTATGGAAGCAGGCCTGGGAAATGGAACAAAGGATCTGAAATTTGGATGTGAGTCTGCAGAGATGGCATGGTCCCGTGTAGAATTTGCTGGGACCCAGGTGGGAGAGAAGAGAATCCACTTCTGGTTTCAAAAGGGCCCCATGGGTATCAGCTGGGAGATCAGCCTCAACTGGGAAATGGATGAGCAACCATAGCCTGGTGTGTGAATGAAGGCCTGCAGAGTCAGCCCCAGGTGAGTGTTATTATTGCCACGTTTGGCTGCATACACAGCAGAAGTCTTACCTGCTCTACTGTTATTCCAACCTTTCAACTCCAGGTGATCTTTAATGGTTACACATGTTACATCATGATGTTATAATATGTTGTCAATCATTTCTGTTGATGACCATTAAAAATGTTTAAATTTTTATTAAAAGTTTTCAGATATATTTACAACTGTTAATATTTATGCTTTTGATGTACAGTTTTTCACCTTTATCACCATCAGTGTGCTATGTGCTGAAATCATCCACCTCTGTCCTGTCACTTATGTAAAAGGTCATTTCAAAAAATGTTTTAAATGATTACAAATAGTACTGGAAAAAATATTCTTAGAACTACATCTGTGGTTTTTTTTCTTTCTTTAAGATAAATTATTGAAAATAGACTGGCTGAATAATATAGATATCTACTTACCATGTTGGTTTTTTCTTGAATGATAGACTCCCTTTTCTGAATTTTTGTTTACTGACTAAAATCTGTAGAACACAAATATGTACTCTTATGCATCTTTTCCCAGACCTGTGGGCATCCTATCACATTGTATTTTTTTTTCCCATGATAGTACTAAGAGGTAATCTTAGTACTTGGCATGACTTCCCTACCTATTTCCACCTACCAGAGTTAATGGGAATTCCATGTGTCACACGTGCTCTGAAGTATCAGTACGTGCGCTACAGGAGAAAGGGTTCACTATAATTACTTTTCAACATGAAAAAATAAGTGTATTTGTTTCACATTATCTGCTCCATTTACCAGCACCCAACCCCATCCTGCCTCAATAAACTTAATGAGATTAACATGTGTTGTTTCTTTAATCTTCGTTTGAGTACTGTCAGGTAACAGCATTGTTCTTGGTTACTAGAACCAAAGCATAGAAAAGTGATGCTATTAATTAAAATTTATGGAAAAGACTTATTTTCAAACTTTTTATTACATCCTATCTATACTTTTCTAGTGTCATACATATATATATGGACACATATAAACAATATAAGAAATCTGCAAGTGGAATTGCTTTATCCAGATGTTACTTTAAAAAAAATTATTTATTGAATTACTGTGAGAGCAGTTACAAAGCTTTAGGGTTTAAAGTCTTGGTCATACACTGATGAAACACCCGTCTCTTCACCAGTGCACATTTTCCACCACAAAAAACTCCAGTATATCCCCCATCCCACACCCTCCCCCTACCTGTGTGGCAGATGATTTCCACATTACTCTCTACTTTGATTGCATTCAATATTTTGACACTGGACCCACCATTGTTGTTTGAGATTTTCCCCCAACACTTAGATCTGCCAAAAAGGCAACATTAGACACTTTGTTTTCTACTGCTGATTATAAATAGTGTATGATGTTGTGTGGCCGCAGTAGTGGCCATGTGATTTTGGAATTCTGGAATTTTAATAATTAAATCTGGAGGGATTTCTGCCAAAAGCCGCTGGGTTCCGAGATTTGTTTCTGAGTCTCTGGGATCATGGCCATTAAGCAACTCGATCAGGAGCCAGAGAGGCCGTTTGTGGGCTGGGCGGCGACTTGGGGTCTCATTGGGGTGGGTGAGGAAAGGGCCGGCCCCACCCTCATCCCTTGAGGCCCCGAGTGCCTCTTCACTTCGGGCCCAAACCTGTCTGTCCATTGGCCTCTGGAAGATGGCGGCCCCCGAGCTGCTGGGGGAAAGGCGGCTTATGGGCACCTTTTCCCACCTGGGGTGGCCCGGGGCCAAAAACCTAATGCAGAGTCTGGATTTAGCATTTCTGCCAAAAGCTACTGGGTTCCGAGATTTGTTTCTGAGTCTCTGGGATTATGGCCATTAAGCAACTGGATCAGGAGCCAGAGAGGCCATTCGTAGGAAGCTTCTCGAGTCTTGTTGGGGCGGGAGAGGCTCAGATGTTACATTTTTCAAGTGTTCTCTTTGTAAAGTTATAAATTATACAAAATATTGGCATCACTCAATTTTGGGGGTGTAGGGGCCACACCCATTCATGCTCAGGGAATTCTGACTCGAGCTCAGGAATAACTCCTAATGGGCCTCGGATGACAAAACACAGAACTGGGTAGGCCTTGTACAAAGCAAGCTCCCTACCCCCACTATACTATCTCTCTAGTCCCTTTTCTTGCTTTCAAAATACTGAAAAGCGGGACCTCTGAGATAGTACAGCACCCGTTGCGCTTGCCTTGCTCAGAGCCAACCTGGGTTTAATCTCTAGCACCTCATGTTTCCCAGAGCTCCAACAGGTGTGATTCCCAAGTTTAGAGCCAGGAATATGCCTTGAGCACAGGTGTGGCCCTCAAAACAAAATTACAGCAGTCTCAAACATTAAAAAGAATGTGTATTCACAAAACAAATGAGTGAGGGGCAGGCTGGGCTCTCTCCCGCCACATGAGTTCAGTGGTCATGAGCCACTTCCCCAGCGCCAGCCAACTAATAATGGGGGGAACAGGGCTGCCAGATTGGTTGGTGAGCAGATGCAGTTTATTCCAATTTCATCTCCTTCTGCCTCCTTCCAGCCTTACCCACTCCCATTATCCTCCTGTCCCCCATGCTCGTCTCTGCGTGCTCTGTCTGCATGCACTCTCTCCGCCTTAGTCCAGAGCCCAACTCCCAAGCATTGGGGGTAGCAACTACACGTAGGGGAGATACACAACTCTTCTGAGACAAAGATCTCCTGCTAGGATACCCCGCTCAATGGCATGTTTTTATCTAAGGACATACTCCTTTCCTTAGTACATAAACAATCATCTTAGATTTCACCACCATCATCATCATCATCCCGTTGATTGTCGAATTCCTCAAGTGGTCTCAGTAATGTCTCCACTTGTTCTAGCCTTGAGATTTTAGAAGCTTCTCTGTACTCTTCCTTCCCAAAGATGCTGCATTGGAGGCTCTTTCAGGGTCAAGGGAATGAGACCCAGCTTGTTACTGGTTTTGGCATATGAATACACCATGGGGAGTTTGTGAGGCTCTTACATGTGGGCAGGAAACTCTCAGTAGCTTGCCAGTTTCTCCCAGAGGGAGAAGTAGGCTATAAGATATCACGTGGCTCCAAAGCTTCCGGGACCTTGCTGTTAAGTCTCTGGATGTCGGCAGTTGATGGGATTCCACGGTGCTGGGGGCAGTCCTTGGGTGTGATCGCCTAACTACTGGAAAATGGGAAATCTGGGCGGAAGAGACCCAGTCCCGATCCTAGCAGGCTTGGAGGTCTCAGCCCCAGGTCCCACACACCTGGGTTTCTCTGCCTGTTCCTTCATGCGTGAAGCTCATCCAAACGTGTGGAGAGGGGCCTTGAGCATGTCTGTGGCTAAGGCTCCAGAGGTCTTTGGCCGCGGGAGCTCTGTTTGGGTGGGGAAGGAAGCTGGAGCCCGTCCCCTCCAAGGGGCCCCAGGGAAGACAGCCAGGCATGCGGGCCAGAGACTCTCTGCATCTCGGATTTATGTAATAATATTAGTAATTTTGTATGGACACAGTAAGAGATACATTAAGTTTATAGGGTGGCTCTCCTGGGGACATCTTGTTATAGATCTGAGACTACATTTCTCAGGCCAGATTAGTCTTTCCTAACCCTAGCAGGGTCCTTGTCCAGTCGCTTCTCTTTGGGTCATGACAGAATTTGTCCATGACCGTGCTCTTAACTTGTAGTTAAGTATTATGACACTTGGCCTGTCCCGTTTTGATGTCAGAGTAGATCACAGCTTGCCCTGGGTCCATCCAGTCCCATCATCAGGACCATGCTTTGGGGTGCCAGGAACTAAGGGCAACTGAGGCTTAAGTCAGGTAAATATGATATGCCCAGGAGTAAATATTATTCAGAATAAATACACTCGCAAGTTACAGAAACAGCATTAACTGGCTTCCTGTGTCTATAAAAAAACAAGGACATTATTTGGGGGCTGGAGTGATAGCATAGTGGGTAGGGCATTTATTTTACACGCAGCCGACCTGGGTTCAATTTCCAGTATCCCCTATGGTCCCCTGAGTACTACCAGGGGTAATTCCTGAGTGCAGAGCCAGAGCCAGGAGTAATCCCTGTGCATCGCCAACTGTGACTCAAAAAGAAAAAAATTAATAAAGGACATTATTCTAAAGTAAATTATGCAAAGGACATAAGGGAAAGAGAAAAGCAATATCTCACTTACAAATGCAGAATCAATCTTTAGAAGAATCTGACCTTATAAGTCACAGGGTCTGATTTGGGGATATAAGTGATTAATTGGCTTGGGGAGCAAAGCACAGAGAAGAGGTTAAAGATAAACACAGAGGAATGGGAGTGCCTCGGGAGCACTGTGGTGGGTGTAATCCAATAAACCTAAGCTCCACCTGTAGCAAGGGAGAAAGGACATACCAATGTTATCCTACAAGAATGTTCCGAGAGTTAATACAGGGGATAGGGCACTTGCCTAAATGTTGCTGACCTAGAGATTCCAGGCACCCACTTTGGTTTCCTGAGCATCCCAGAAGTGATCCCCTGAGCCCTGCCAAGAGTCATCCCTGAGCCAGGACTAACCCCTGAGCACTGCTGGGTGTGGCCCCAAAACAAATGAAACATTGAAAAGTGACTCATACCAATTAAGTTATTGCTAGTTTTAAAGGTTTCATATAGTATGCTTATGTGAGAAACACATATCAGCATATATAAAGGTAAATTACATGACATCTGGGGGTTACTTTCTAATTCAGTGGGGAGATTGGGAGGAAAGAAGAAATGGGTGGGTGCTGAATCAAGTATTGTGAAAATTGTTAGCTTTGCATGATGGGTTTCTGGGATTCCATTGTACTGTTCTCATTGTTCAATCTTTCATTGACATTTTTCATAATTTATTAAGATGATGTAGCACTGTAGCATTGTAGCATTGTTGTCCCGTTGTTCATCGATTTGCTTGAGTGGGCACCAGTAACGTGTCCATTGTGAGACTTATTGTTACTGTTATTGGCATATTGAGATCCATCATTGTTACTGGTTTGGGCATATGAATATGCCACCAGGAGTTTGTGAGGCTCTCCCATGCAGTCAGGAGACTCTCGGTAACTTGCCAGGTTTTCCCAGAGGGAGAACTAAGCTATAAGATATTGCGTGGCTGCAAAGCTTCCGGGAGCTTGGTTTTATGGTCTCTGGATGTTGGCCATTCATGGGATTACATGGTGCCAGGGACAGTTTCTAGGTGTGACCACCTAGCTACTTGAAAATGGGAAATGTGGGCGGAAGAGGCCCAGTCCCGATCTAAGCAGGCTTGGAGATCTCAGTCCCGGGTCCCACACACCTGGAAAACTAGGAACGTGGGTTCCTTTGCCGGTTCCTTCATGTGTGAGGCTCGACTGAATGTGTGGAGAGGAGCCTTGAGCATGACTGTGGTTGGGTTCCGGAAGTCTTCAGCTTAGGGGGCTCTGCTTGCAGGAGGGAAACTCAACCCATCCCCTCCACGGGGCCCCAGTGAGGACAGCCAGGTGTGAGGGCAAGAGACTCTGCGTTGCTCTCTTCCAGGAGCTTGAACAAAAATATTTAGGAACTATTTAATTCATTGTACTCACCTTAAAGATTCATAGTGCACATGAACACAATAAAGGCGTTTGCCTTGCACGTGGCCGACCCGGTTCGATTCCCAGCATCCCATATGGTCCCCTGAGCACCGCCAGGGGTGATTCCTGAGTGCAGAGCCAGGAGTAACCCCTGTGCATCGCCAGGTGTGACCCAAAAAGCAAAAAAAAAAAAAGAAAAAAAAAAGAAAAAAAACCAATAAAGTACTTGGATAGCACAGGGTTTTCTGAAGCCACAGGATGTGGAAATTTGGTGGTGACATGTAAAAGAAGCCCAGTTGTTTGAGCAATTCCACCCCCAAAAGTATAGCTGAAGCAAAATTTTTAAAGAAGATTAGTTGATGTGACAATTGAATGAGGACAGTCATTGTGGGCATGGAGTGGCCCTTAGAAACTCCAGAATATGACTGAAAATGTGGCACAAGCAGGATGAGGGACACTGCAGATGGGAACTTCCCCCCAAAGAAATGCAAGGATCAGGTTAAAAGTCCACGGGCACAGCAGGTTGTGGAGAATACTTATAAAGGCAACTCGGAGTTCAACCTGAAACCAGGAAGTGGAAGACCTCAGTGCGTTCCCTCCAACATCTGCCAGCAACGCCTGCCTTTGTGTTCAAAGGAGGCCGGAATGGGGAGCAAGCTAAAGAATGGGGACCCATTTCCTCTCTTTGTGCCCCGGTTCCCACTCCTTTGTGTACACCCTCCATCCTGAATGAACTCTGGTTCACAGAACTGAAGTGGACAACGCTCCTCCTGTGGAGAAACAAGTATTGCTCAGAGCGCACAGACAGAGGATAACCTGAGTCAAAAGACTCTAGGTTAACACTGGTCCAAATAACTTAGTATCAAAAATTATTGCTACACAATACTTAGTCTAAAGGAAGAGAGCACAGAATTGAACAAAGTGGTGTTGGTTTGTGGTAGAATTGATAGGAGGCAGAACTTTGATAGAGGACTAATTTGGTTTCAGATTTTCAGACACTTATGCTAGGTGTCTGTAGCCATATACTTCTCTCCTTGGGTATAATTGGAAATGAGGCTGTGAAGGTTAAGATTTTCCTGGGAGCTTCTCCCATCTAGTGTTTGGCTTGAAAGATGGTATCACCTCACCTACTTATCCTTCCCTTTGTAATAAAGCAAATGGATTCAGTGTTAAAAAAAAAAAATTCTAAGCAAGATGGGATTGAGTAGAGTGTATGCATGGAGAACTTGCAAGCTTAGAATGTGGACCCTGGCTTGAACCCGAGGACCTAAGCAACTTCACAGGAATGTTTCTTGAGCACTCTGGAATGTGGCTCACAAAAGCAGGGGAGGAAAAAGTAGTTTTGACATAAGAAAGCAAATTCTGGTAGGAAAGGCGAGAGGAGTTTCTAAGAGACCAGTTTCAGCTCAGGTCCTGCTATCTCTGGCATCTCAAAACTCTCTCCACTTGTTTCTTTTGCAGAGCAGGGGAAACAAACCCAAAGACTCACTATACTGCTGAGCCTCATTTCCAGTCCCAGATGTTGTCGCTTTCAGTGCTTCGACTTTCCTGTCATGCGTATTCCACAGTCTACTTGGCCTTAGATCTATGATCCCTGGAGGATTTGAGCACTAGAGATTGCACTGGGGTGACCTGGTGAGTGGCCTGCATGAGAGCCCTGGGCGACTGCCACGTTGGGGCTGAGCCCAGGAGCACAGCTGCTCCCTTGACTGGGATGTACGTGCTGCACCAGCACTCCTGGTTGCATCTGGTATCCTATTTGACTGCATTTGGCATCTCTGTGATGACAGGCAAACTGAAAATAATAACCTGTTTAAATAATAAATCTGTTAAGTTATTTTTAAATATGGAAAAATAACAAAATAAGAAAACAAATAGTTTATAATCTAACTGCCAAGCTAACTCTTCTAGACGTACAGAGAGAGAGGGAGGAGAGACTTAAGATATACAAAATATAAAATATACAAAACATGTAAGATTCCAAATGAAAACTAAGTGGCCTTCCTTTCTAGCTTTTCCCCCAAGGTAACCATTATGTACAGTATTTATCCATGTATAAGTACTTGTTTTAATTGTGGTGGGGGGATCCTCAACCATTGATGCTCAGAGCTTACTTCTGTCTCAGGGATCATGTCTGGCAGGGGTCTAGGGTCCATATGGGATGCCAGGGATTGAACCTGGGTCAATTACATGGAAGACATCACCCTACCTGTTTTACTATTTCTCCAGGCTCCCCACCCCATTTTGGGGGGAGTCTTTTAATTTTTTTTCTTTTTTGGTCACACCCGGCGATGCACAGGGTTACCCCTGGTGCATGCACTCAGGAATTACTCCTGGCGATGCTCAGGGGACCATATGGGATGCTGGAGAAAAAATCCGGGTCAGCCGTGTGCAGGCAAATGCCTTACCCGCTGTGCTATTGCTCCAGTCCAGGAATCTTTTAATTTTTGTATTAAGTATTACATTAATTATTTTTTCTTTTTTTCACTTATTTTTTTGTTGGTGTTTGGGCTACACCCTGTATTGCTCAGGGGCTACTTTTTCGTGCATTTCTGAACATTACTGAAAGAGGTGACTTCTGGCAGTGCCCCTACAATGTTTGCTTATATTTTATTTTCTCCTGGAAGGTTTATTGATGCTAATAACTTGTCCATTTTTCTTAGGTTAACTAGTTTACTAACATAAAGATATTCACAGAGTCTCATAAAACTTTGTATGTCTGTTATAATGTCTGCGTTTTAATTTTTTTTCATGACTGTCTACTAAAGGTTACATTTTGGGGTTTGTTTTGTTTTGGTGTCACACTCAGTTGTTCTTGGGGCTTACACCTGGCTCTATGCTTGGAGATCACCCTGGCAGTGCTCAGAACACCATATAGGGTGCCAAGGATAGAACAAGGGCCTCCTGCATGCAAAGCATAGCTCTATCTCTTCCACTTCTTACTTCATCTTTTTTTTTTTTGGGGGGGGATCACTGTGAGAACAGTTACTAAGCTCTTAGGTTTAAGTCTGAGTCATACAATGATCAAACACCCATCCCTTCACCAGTGCACATGTTCCACCACCAAGAACCCCAGTATACCCCCCATCCCACCCCTCACCCTGCCTGTGTGGCAGATGACTTTCACTTTACTCTCTCTTTACTTTGATTACATTCAGTTCTTCGGCAGGAGACCCACTATTATTATTTGAAATTCCCCCCCAACAATCAGACCTGCTGAAAAGGCATAATTAGATAATTTGTTTTCTATTCCTGATAATGAAAAGCATATGATGTTGTGCTGCTGCAATAGCGGCCACGTGGTTTTGGAATTCCAGTATTTTAGTAATTAAGTCCAGAGGAATTTCTGCCAGAAACTGCTGGGTTCTGAGATTGGTTTGTGTGCCTCTGGGATTAGGACTGTTCAGGAGCGGAGGAGCCACTTGTGGGTGGCCGCTTGGGGTCTCATCTGGTGGGGAGCAGGGCTGCTCCATCTCGAGATTTCCTGCACGCCCCGTCAGTGCAGGCTCCTACCTCTCTGTCCAATAGGCTCTGAAAGATGATGGTCACCATGCTACCGCCGAGGGGAAAGGCCAAGGGACAAAAACCCTTTCCCTCCCGGGTCAGCATCGGGTTGTAGCTAGTTCACAGTTCAGGAGCATTTCTGAAAGGAGCTGCTGCATTCTGAGATTGGTTTGTGTGCCTCTGGGATCATGGCCATTCAGGAGCGAAGCAGTCGTTCATGGGTGGCCGCTCTACTTCATCTTCTTAAGGTATATTTTCACATAGGCACATCTACATCTAATTTAATTTAAGACTGCATCAATACTCACTGGAGATCTCTCCGGATCCTATACAGAGCCAATTCCACAGGGTCATCTCAGATGAAGTGGGTGTGCCCTGTCTGCCCACTCCAGATGAAACCCCAGCAGCCATGAGCTTCCAAAAGCAAAACCCAGGTACACGGGTTCAAGGACTAAGACTCCAGGCCACATGGAGATGGGCAGCAGAGATGGGCTGTCCCTCCCTGTTTCCCCCTACCCCCCTCTTGGGGTCCTGGCTGTCATGCCTACAATCTGCCTCCTGGCGCCATCTCAGTGTATTAACGACCTTTATCCAGAGACTCCCAAATGAATCTCAAAATGGGTTAGCTCCCTACAGAGATGTCTCTGGATCCCAACCATTTACAATTTTAGAATTTCAGAAGCACGCAGTCACTTTCGCGGCTGCGCAACCTCTTATGATATTCATAATAAGCAATAGAAAACAAATGATCTAGCATCTGCCTCTGGCAGACTGACTTGAATGGTGGTGGGAAAATTTGAAATAATGGTGGTGGGAAGGTATAATGGTGGTGGGATTGATGTTGAAATATTGAATGTAATCAATTAACGTGAATAACCTTATGAAAAAATTAAAAACAACAGAAGAAAATAACAGAAATTAAAATACATAATCCACATCTGTGGTAAAGCCAAGATTTCCCCTCACAAAAGGTATCATCTATTTGTAAGGTATCATAATTTAGTGTACTTTCTACTCATAGATACTTAGATTTCTAATACTTCACTGTCATTACTTTGCAATGAAAATACAGTTATATCTGACTGGGATATTTTTTTGGTGGTTCTCAGGGCTTATTCCTGGCTCTGTACTCAGAGATTACTTTGGTAATACGTAAGGACCAGGAAACAAACCTGGGTCAGTGCAAGGAAGACAAGTGCCCTTCTCTCTGTACTATCACTCCAGGATAATAATTTTTTTCTTGTCTAATTACACCGAACATGACAACCAATACTGTATTGAATAATATAGTCCATTCCTTGTATGCGATCTTCAAGGGAAAATTTTCAGTTTTTCCACTGTTGAGTACAATAGTAGCAGTGGATTAGTCCTAAGTGGCCTTTAATATATTGAGGTATGTTATTTCTGTTCCCATTTTACTGAAATTCTTTTGTTATAAGTGGATGTTGAATCTTGTAAAATATTTTCCGTGTATTTTGATTTTTTTTGAGGGCCACACCCAGCAATGCTGAGGGCTTACTTATGGCTCTGCACTCAGGGATCACTCCTAGCTGTGACCGTATGGGGACTCTAGGATGCTGGAGATTGGCCCCGGTTGGCTGCATCCAAAACAAATGCCATCCCTGTTGTATTATCACCCAGCCCCTTTTCTGTGTATTTTGATATGGACATATAATTTGGGGCAAGGGGGTTGAGTGTTTGTGTTACATCTGGCAGTTCTCAGGGGCTACTTCTGGTTCTGTGCTCAGGAGAGACTTCTGATGGGGCTCAGAGTACCATATGCAGTTACTGCAGCAACTGGCATCAGCTAAATGCAAGATTCCTTACCCCATACTGTCTCTCTAGTCCCTGGTCATATGTTTTGTATCTTTATATCTGTTATGACTTAAATAAATTACATAATAGATATAGTAGTCAATGATTTGAGTGTGTTGTTATAATAAGTCTCACTTGGTCATAATGTACACTCTCCTTCTGGAATAGGTCTCTTCCTGGAATAAGTCTCTTCCTGGAATAAGTCTCACTTGGTCATAATGTACACTCTCCTTAATTCAACATATTGTTAAATTTGGTTTGTTAAATATTTTTTGAAGAGTAGAGGAAGGTTTGGATCACACTTTGCAGGTTTCAGGAGCTATTCCTGACTCTGTTCACAAGAGTGACACATGGTGGTGCTTGAGAGACCATATGCAATGCCAGGTATCAAACTGGGGTTGGCTATAAACAAGTCAAGTGACTTACCTCCTGCACTATCCTTTGGTCTCAAAGGTTCTTTTCCCCCTAAAATTTTGAGAAATTTTGCTTTTGTGTTTATAAGGGATTGTGTGTGTATGTGTGTGTGTGTATAGGTGTATGATGTTCTTTGGTTAATGTTTGCCTTAGAACATGTGTTTGGAAGCATTTCATCTTCATTATTTTGGAAGCAGTTGAGAGGGATAGGTGTTCACTTTTTTTTAAAGGAGCTTTTAAATTAAATTAATTATTTATTGAGATTCTGTGATGTACAATAGTTAATGATGGTGTTTTGTGTATACATAATTCTAACACTACGCCATCTTAATCTTTGAAGATCTAGTAACTATCTTGATTTTGCTTTTGGGCAGACTTTTGATTAGTGTTTCAGTGTCCATGCTAGCTATTATCTGTTCATATATTTTATTTTCTCCCAAAAAGTTTATTGATGCTAACAATTGGTCCATTTTTCTTGGGTTGCCTAATTTACTGACATAAAGATATTCACAGAAGTCTCTTACAAGACTTTGTATTGTCTGTTATAATGTCTGCTTTTTAATTTTTTGTTCATGACTTTATCTACTGAGGGTTACTTTTTGAGGTTTGTTTTGTTTTGGAGGTTACATTCAGTTGTGCTTACACCTGGCTCTGTGCTTAGAGATCACCCTGGCAGTGCTAGGAATATCACATGCGGTGCCAGGGATAGCACTGAACTCCCATCTGCTCTGTGCAAAGCAGGTGCATTTTATCAACTGAACTACTTATTAGGGCCCTCTAGAGGTTACTTTGTTAAACCTTAATGAATATAGCTGAAGTTTTGTCAGATTTGCTTGTTGTTTTGACAGTGAGCTGTTGCTGTCATTGATATTTTGTGTTTTGTTTAATTTAATTAATTTTTGTTCTAATTTTTATAACTTTTATCTTGCACATATTTTTTTAATTTTTTTATTCTTTTATAGAATCACCATGTGGAAAGTTACAAAGCTTTTTTTTAAGTCTCAGTTATACAATGCTTCACTAGTGCACATATTCCACCACCAAGAATCACAGTATACCTCCCCCCGTCCCCCCCACCTCCCCAGCCCCCCACCCCGCATGTGTAACTGGTAAATTTCACTTTACTTTCACTTTACTTTGATTACATTCAATATTTCAACAAAAAATTCGCTGTTATTGATTTGGAGTTTCTCCCCCCTAAAGTCGACCTGCTGAAAAGAAAGCATTTGATAATTTGTTTTCCATTGCTGAGAATGAAGAGATATGAGGTCGAGAGGCCGCACTAGCAGCCGCATGGGTTTGGATTTCTGTATTTTAGTATTTTAGTAACTAAGTCCAGAGAAATATCTGCCAGAAATCGCAACATTGTCTTGCACAGATTTTTGAGGATTTTTTTGTGTGTGTTCTATAAGTTCCTTTAGGTATAGTATTATATTATTTATTTGAGGTTTTTTTTTGTTACCTGAGTTTATATTGCTATAAACTTCCCTGTTAGCACATTTTTTCTGTATCTCATAAGGTTTTAGTGGTGCTGGGGGCTTGAGGAGGCATATAGTGCCAGGGATTGAACCAGGGGCTCCTGCATGCAAAACAGTTGTTCCAGCACTTTGAGCCACCTCCCCAGCTTTCATAGGTTCTAATAAATAATGTTTTTATTTTCATTTGTTTCTAGGTATTTAATTTTTCCCTTAGATCTCCTGTTTAATCTAATAGTTATCTGTTTTATGTTGTTTAATTTTCATATACTTGATATTTTCCTAGTTTTAAGGTTTTGTTCTAGTTTTAGGCTATTGTGATCAGAAAAGATATAGTTCCATCTTCATCAATTTATTGACACTTGCTCTATTCCGACATGCATACCATGTCTTCTCTATCCAGAAGGGGAGGACGTTGAATGAGAACTGAGGGATTTGTTAATATCTGGATACATTCCAATGATTAAGCCAGTACTGAGTTTTTGAATTAACAATGTAGTATTGAATGGGAACAGAGAAGTCATGGGATCTTCCCGAGTTTTTGTTTAGGGACAGAGGAAGATCTCTCTATAAATATATTTTGATGATATAGTGGCAGGCAAGGTAAATAAATAAAGGCCTATATTTGCCATGAATCTTTTATTTTTATTTTTTAAGAAGTTTTGTGGGATCACCATTGGATACAGTTACAAACTTGCATGATTGCGTTTCAGTCAAACAATGCTCGAGCACCCATCCCTCCACCAGTGCACACTTTCCACCACCATTGTTCCCAGTGTTCCCAGTGTCTCACTCCCTGCCTCTGTGGCAGGTACAATTCTTCTTACTGTCTTTGATTTTGGTCATTTGCTATGAATCTTTAAAAATCATTATTAATTGTGTTTCTAGTTGTTCCCCCTCAAATTTGCCTTCATATATGTTCCTACATCTGACCATTTATTTTAATATCTGTAAAGACTTTTATTACAGCCACATGTACTCTTTAACTTGTGTATGTGAGAAGTTTGTAGGTAGTGAGAAATTATAATCTATTTTATAGTCTTAGTCTTCTCAGCAGGTGGAAAAAAATAACAAGGGGTCAGGGAATGGCACTATAAGGGCTGAATACATGCTTTGCTACTATACAGTTCTACTTTGTTCTGATTTGTCCACTCTATTCCCCATTCCCTTCTGGTAACAACTGTTTGTCTTTATAGCCAAAGGCTTGTTCTTTACTTAGTATCTTTGTTTCTTCTACATAGAACATAGAAGTGGAATCATAGTGTGTTTATTTTTCTTATTTTATTATGCATAATACCTTCTAGTTTCATTAATGTTTCGAATTGTGGAGTTTCATCTTTTAAATAGTAGGATAGTATTCCATTGTGTATATATATATATCATATCTCTTTATCCCTGTTCAGTTGATCAGCATCCCCGAGGCACCCCCCACCCCGTTTATTGACTCCTTGTAAATAATGCTGTGAATAAATAAAGAGGTACATAGTTATCTTTTGATTATTGTTTTTGCATTTTGGAGGGTAAATACCCAGAAGTAGACTAATTAGATAGCACGGACTTTCAACTTTTTAAAATTTGAGGAATTTCTATATGGCTTTCACCTTAGGGCTGCAAGAATTTACATTCCCATCAACGATTTATACAGTTTTCCTTCTCTCTACATCTTCTCCAACACTTTTTTTCTAATTAAAAAAATTATTAGAGAATCATTGTGATGTACAGTTACAACTTATGAACCTTTGTGTTTGCATTTCACTCATACAGCGATCGTTTACCCATCCCTCCACCAGTGCCCATTCACTTCCACCAATGATCTCAGTATCTCTCTCGACATCCCCACCCCACCCCCCACCACCCCACCCTGCCTCTGCGGCAGGGCATTCCCTTTTGTTCTTTCTCCTTTTGGGTCAAACACTTTTTTTTAATTGATTTTATGGATAACTTATTTTCACAGATGAGGTCATTGTTGTCTTGATTTGCAGGTTTTTGGGCCACACCTGACAAGGATCAGGGTTTACTCCTGGTTCTTCACTCTGGAATTGCCCCTGATGGTTCTTAGGGATGCTGAGGATTGAACTGGATCAGTTGCATGCAGGGCAAATGCCCTATCAGCTGTGTTATCACTCCTATCCCCAAATTTGGGTGTATTTTGCTTCTTTTTTTTTTTTTTTTGCTTTTTGGGTCACACCCGGCGATGCTCAGGGGTTACTCCTGGCTCTGCACTCAGGAATCACCCCTGGCGGTGCTCAGGGGACCATATGGGATGCTGGGAATCAAACCCGGGTCGGCCGCATGCAAGGCAAACGCCCTACTCGCTGTACTATTGCTCCAGCCCCGTATTTTACTTTTTTTTTTAAAAAGGGAATTATTAGTAGAATGCTGGGAAGAATCACAGGATTCTAGAGAAGGGAGTGCATGACTGAGTCCCAGGTAATAAGAGGCCATCGGGAACTTCCTTGATCTGGTTATGTTTCATTCTTTTCTTTAGAGATTGTCTTATCTTCATTCTGCCCCTACACAGAGAATCACAAATCTACATTCTCAAAGAGTTGGACCCAGGATATCACGAATCACGAATCATGAAATCCCGTTAATCACCGACTTCTCGGGCGGGCTCAGCAACATCCCATTTTGTCCTTTCCCTGAGATCTTAGAAGCCTATCATCGCCCTCCTAATGATGTTGTACTGGGGGCTCTTCAGGGTCAAGGGAATGAGATCCAGCTTGTTACTGGATTTTGCATATGAATACACCATGGGAAGCTTGCAAGGCTGTCCAATGTGGGCAGGAAACTCTCAGAAGATTACCAGTTTCCCCTAGAGGGAGAAGTAAGTTAAAGATATTGTGCGGCCGCTTTGTGGCTGCGCACTTCTGAGAGCTTGCTTTTAAGTCTCTCTCTGGATGTTATCTGTTGATGGGATTACACACACCTGGGTTCCTCTGCTGTTACCTTCATGCATGAAGCCTGTCTGAACGTGTGGAGAGGGGCCTCCAGCATGGCTGTAGCTAGGTTCTGGTGGTCTTCGGCCGCTGGGAGCTCTGCTCGGGGTGGGGAGGGAAGCTGGAGCCCATCCCCTCTGAGGGACCCTGGGGAAGACAGCCAGGCATGCGGGCAAGAGACTCTCTGGATATAGGTGTCTTAATACAGGTAGGGCTCCCAGGAGTTCAGACGGGGGGTGCGTGGGGATCACTCCAGACAAAGGAGATCCATTTTTGTGCAATCTAATGACACTAAGGGACAAAGGCTTCATAACTGCTTAGAAATGAGACTCCGGATAAACTAATATTGCCCAACATACAAATCCCACCACTTCCACCCATGATTTTTGGTGACTAAAATTTCACAGCAGCCATAGCATCCTGAAAGTCATTTGTGATAATTTTTCTCATTTGAGTTTAAAAAAATAGGCTAGAATTGTGTTTTTTTTTCCCTTTTCTTTTTTGGTCACACCCAGCGATGCATAGGGGTTATTCCTGGCTCTGCACTCAGGAATTATACCTGGTGGTGCTCAGGGGACCATATGGGATGCTGGGAATCGAACCCGCGTCGGCCATGTGCAAGGCAAACGCCCTACCCACTGTGCTATTGCTCCAGCCCCCAAAATAGGCTAGAATTGTAACATAAGAGTAAACTATAATCCAGGGCTGGAGCAGTAGCACATTTTCCCTCAGAGCCAGAGGGATAGGACTGCAGGTAGGGTGTTTGCCTTGCATATGGTTGACCTGGGTTTGTTACCCAGCACCCATATGGTCCTTAAAGCACCACCAGGAGTGATTCCTGAGTTCAGAAACTGGAGTAAGTCCTGAGAATTGTTATTGAGATGCAAAACAAAACAAAACAAAAAAAAAACCCCAAAAACCAAAAAACAAACAAACAAACAAAAAAAACAACCAAATACTCTCCTTCAAAAAGAATGCATGTAAGTACTTACACAGTCACTCACTATTCCTTTTATTATTATTTATTATGATAAGTAGGCATTGCTCAGCCATATTGAAACAGCAATAGAATGTCTAATATTTTGCTAAGCAGGTCCTTTAAAAGAATAAATGTAAACTATTTCGGCTAAAAAAAAAAAAAAAAGAATGCATGTAGGGGCCGGAGCGATAGCACAGCGGGTAGGGCGTTTGCCTTGCACGCAGCCGACCCGGGTTCGATCCCCGGCATCCCATATGGTCCCCCAAGCACCTCCAGGAGTAATTCCTGAGTGCAAAGCCAGGAGTAACCCCTGAGCATCGCTGAGTGTGACCCAAAAAGCAAAAAAAAAAAAAAAAAAAAAGAATGTATGTATGTATATCCTAGTTGTAATTTTTACTTTACCTTTTGCTGAATTTTCAGTAACGTTGTAAGGAGAGACTGTTTTATTTCCTCTTCTTACATTTTCAAAGTCAAGTTTGAGAAAAAAATTCATATGTCAGGAAAGAAATGATGTAATGTATGTGGAAAGACCCAATGCCAGTGTAAAGACTTGATCTAATTCCTACAGGACCTGTGATTTTGGAAATCTTTATAGGGTACCCAAAGAAAACAAAAAAACATCTAAATGGTAGGAAATGAATTTCAGTTCAGGAAGTATCCAGTTAGGTTAGAATGTGATGCCTTGCATGCAAAATATTAAATCACAATTAGAACAAGAACCATAAACTCCATTTCACCTATCAGTTTTGGAACCTGGCCAAAATACAGCTCTAACACTGATAAATAAATATGTAATGTACATGAACAAATGACCAGTAAACTTCAACATCTGTTTTTCATCTTAAATATGTTTCTTTGTCTTGTCATTGTGGAAAAAAAAACCCGGAAAAGTCTTGAAAGCTAATTACCTCCAAATTTACTTTCGGAAAGGAGGGCCAAAGATTTTTGATGACAATTTTTTTGTTTGTTCCAGCTGCCAAGTTGGTCTTTGACCCCTTAATTTAATGTGATTATTTATTTGCACACAAATCGTTCCTTCCTGCCCCCTCTCCATATAGAAATCGGTTTCTTGGAATTGGCACCTACCTAATTACAAAAAATTTGCCATGTCAAATAAATTTTAAAGTATGTATCTGTATATATGTTTTACATAGCTGATAAATATTCATTGTTATATTAGATATAACGCAATACTATATATTTTTTTCTTTATTCATTTTTTAGGCACTGCAAGGAGAAAATGTATTATAAAATGTTATTTTTGAGTTTATATTTTCTTCTACAATTCATTTTCTTTGGATACTTTAATTTCCTGTCTGATTTACAGAGTCTTACTTTATACACTTTCTATACTGTTGTCTTTTTCACTGTCTTTTAAGACAGTCTGTCTTAAATGGATTGAAAATCAATTATTTAAAATGAATTAAGGTTATCAGTGATATTGTAAGGACAAAGTTTGACCGCTTTCCATTTGTTGCAATAATCATAATTTCTGTTATCACAAAGCTTCTATCTCATTTAAAGTAGGTATTGTTTGGAGGCCAGAGTGATAGTACAGTGGGTGACCTGGATTTATCCCCAGCGACATACTGGTCCTCCTGAGCCCAGGGAATGACTTCTGAGCACAGAGCCAGGAGTAAGCCCCAAGCACCCCTGGGTGTAGATCCCAAACCAAAAAAAAAGTAGTGTTTTATAAGCAAACATATAGCACAGCAGGTAGAGCATCTGTCTTGCATGTGGCTGAGCCGGGTTCGATTCCTCCGTCACTCTAGGAGAGCCCTGAAAGCTACCGATAGTATCCCGCCTGCATGGCAGAGCCTGGCAAGCTACCTGTGGCGTATTCGATATGCCAAAAAACAATAAATAGAAGTCTCACAATGTAGATTTTACTGGTACCCGCTTGAGCAAATCGATGAACAATGGGACGACAGTGCTACAGTGCTATGTATGTATAATATATGTGATGTATGTGTGATATCTCTCTCTCTCAATATATACATATGTGTGTGACATAATTCCTTAAGTCACATACATTCTATAGTCTATGTGCTTAGAGGGAAAGGAGGAGACTCTAATGAAAGATTTTGGTACTTCAGCGGTTCTTTCAAGTTTCTGATCTAATGATAATCAACCCCAGTCCTCTGCCCAGTTGGGAATGGTAGGAGACATCTTAGAACTGTATGTTAATTTCTTTAGCCTAGAAAACCTTGTTAACTTCCCTTGCACTTTGCACTTGTGAGATATAGGATTCAGTGCATAGGATTCAGAAGACCGTTGTCAGGAAATAGACCCTTCTGCTGGTTTTAATCAACCTCTGTTGCCCTTTGGTCTTTGTGGAGGTTCTGGGATTGCAGGTTCTGGAAGCTGGCCAAGGAAGCTCAATTTCCTTGCCAAAATCCATGTGAATAACTAGAAGAAGATCACTTTTCTTTTTAAAAAGAATATGAATTTGAGAGCCACTCATTTTCTCATGTTGGTATGTGCAATTAATATTTTATTTGGTTGGGGGGCTACTCTTCCCTGTGACTGCCAAAGGAATACAGAGTTTCCATGGATAAATGTCGCTTACTCAAGAAGTACATTCACGTGCTTATAAAGCCTGAAAATTTGACGCATAATGTAAACATGTGATAGCATTGTTAAGAGTAAATTTCCATTATTGGGAGCAATTTCCATTGCTATTGGTTTAATTGCAAATAAAAATCTAATTATTAAAGGAAATTTTAACAATTTAGTTAAAGTAAATTTGATTGTCGTGACAACTGTTGAAGCCCAAATTAACAAATAAAAAATAACCATAGTGGCTGGAGCGATAGCACAGCAGGTAGGGCGTTTGCCTTGCACACGGCCAACCCGGGTTCGATTCCCAGCATCCCATATGGTCCCCTGAGCACCGCCATGGGTGATTCCTGAGTGTTGAGCCAGGAGTGACCCCTGTGCGTCTCCGGGTGTGACCCAAAAAGTAAAATAAATAAATAAAAATAAAAAATAACCATAGTGTTACACTGTCATGTTTATACATGACATGGTCTGAGAAAATAAATTCTCATTAATTGCTAAGAAAACAGTATCAACTTCTGGGTGTTGCCTCATGTGATTAAGAAACATCGTTTTAAATCTGCTTTGCCTGTTAGTAGCCAGTACACTAACATGTCTAATAACAGTATAAACCTATAATCCATGATTTTGTGATTTTTCTTGTAGCACTCAAAATGGGTTTTCACTGTAGATGAGATAATGATCCAGTAAATCAATGTTGTAATTAATTATCAGTGGATATTTCTACTTTTCCTTTTGTAGGTTTTTTTTTTTTTGGTCTCTATTTGAACTATTTTCTTGGGATAAATTTCTAGCAGTAAAATTCTTTTTTTTAATTAATTTTTATTTTTATTTATTCATTTATTTATTTATTTTTTGCTTTTTGGGTCACGCCCAGCAATGCACAGGGGTCACTCCTGACTCATGCACTCAGGAATCACCCCTGTCGGTGCGCAGGGGACCATATGGGACGCTGGGATTTGAACCTGGGTCGGCCGCGTGCAAGGCAAACGCCCTACCCGCTCACTCCAGCCCCTATTTTTTATTTTCAATTAATTTATTCTTTTATTGAATCACCATGTGGAAAGTTACAAAGCTTTCAGGTTTAAGTGTCAGTTATACAATGCTCGAACACCCATCCCTTCACCAGTGCACATAGAATCATAGTATTCCTCCCTCCTCCCCCCCCGCCTCCCCAGCCCCCTCCCACCTGTGTAACTGATAAATTTCACTTTACTTTCACTTTGGTTACATTCAATATTTCAACAAAAAACTCACTATTATTGTTTGGAGTTTCTCCCTCCTAAAGTCGGACCTGCTGAAAAGGAAACATTTGATAATTTGTTTTCCATTGCTGAGAATGAAAAGATATGAGGTCGAGTGGCTGCAATAGTGGCCGTGAAGTTTTGGATTTCTGTATTTTACTATTTTAGTAACTGAGTCCAGAGAAATAGCTCCCAGAAATTGCATCATTGCAAGCTTGTACCTCTCAGCTACTTTATATTCCACATATGAGTGCAATCTTTCTGTCTGTCTCTGTCTTTCTGACTCATTTCACTCAGCATGATACTTTCCATATTGATCCACTTATATTCAAATTTCATGACTTCATGTTTTCTGACAGCTACATAGTATTCCATTGTGTAGATATACCAGAATTTCTTTAACCAGTCATCTGTTTTTGGGCACTGTTTTTTTCCAGATTGTGGCTATTGTAAACAGTGCTGCAATGAACATAGAAATGCAGATGTCATCTCTACTATACCTTTTTGCCTCTCTGGGATATATTCCCAGGAGTGGTATTGCTGGGTCAAATGGAAGCTCAATTTCTAATTTTTTGAGAATCATCCATATTGTTTTCCAAAAGGGCTGAACCAGTCGCCATTCCCACCAGCAGTGAAGGACAGTCCCTTTCTCCCCTCATCCTCGCCAACACCGGTTGCTTTTGTTTTTTTGAGATGTGGGCCAGTCTCTGTGGTGTGAGATGATATCTCATTGTTGTTTTGATCTGCATCTCCCTGATGATTAGTGATGTTGAACATTTTTTCATGTGCCTCTCAGCCATTTGGATTTATTCTTTGGGAAAGTTTCTGTTCATTTCATCACCCCAATTTTTGATCGGGTTGGCAGTTTTCTTCTTGTGGAGTTCAACCAGTGCATTGTATATCCTTGATATCAACCCTTTATCGGATGGGTACTGCATAAATATCCTTTCCCATTTTGTAGATTGTCTTTGTATTTTGGTCACTGTTTCTTTTGAGGTGCAGAAGCTTCTTAGTTTGAGATAGTCCCATTTATTTATCTTTGTTTTCACTTGCTTGGCCAGTGGCATGTCAGCTTTGAGGATACCGTTGGCTTCAATGTCGTGGAGGGTTTTGCCGACCTTGTCTTCAATGTACCTTAAGGATTCTGGTCTGATGTTGAGGTCTTGGATCCATTTTGATCTGACTTTTGTACATGGTGATAGGTGGAGGTCTAAGCCCATTTTTTTCATGTAGCTGTCCAGTTTTGCCAGCACAATTTGTTAAATTGTTTTATGCTTTCCTTGCTGCACTTCACATTTCTTGCTTCCTTATCAAAGATTAGATGATCATGTATTTGGGGGTGTGTGTCAGAGTATTCAACCCTGTTCCATTGGTCTGCAGCTCATCAAGCAGTAAAATTCTTAAAGGGTTGTATGTTTCATGTTTATTTTCTTATTTAAGCATTATTTTCCATTTTTCTAATGTGATTGTTTTTATTTTATTATCAAATTTAAGTAATTAAATATGTTGGTTGTAAAGGAAAGTAATGAATCTTTTAAAAAAATTTGCGCGACATAATTTTTGTGTTTGTTTGTAAGCTTAAGGAGTATCTAATGAATGGAAAATTACTGCTCTAATGTTTCCAGAATGTGACTTGACATTAAGTCCAAATAATAGGTCTTTATCGAGCACTTATAATATATGGTCAAAATAGGCCATAGTGCAAATCCAAAGATTCTGGAAATTTTGACTTGATGAATAAATTCACTATCTTTGGGACTCCATAGGGTCTTGTTCAGAAGTTTCTTTTTTCCTGAGTCAGAAATGAAACAGGCCTGCATCAAGAACTTGTCTCTCCCCAGTGACCCAATAACCTTATAGAACTGAGGGAAAGGGAGGTATACAGACATACAAACATTAAATGCAGCAGCCTTGTCCTGCTCTTAGGGAGTATGAGATATTGGTCCTCTTGTCTCTAATACACGACAGCCAAATCAAGGAGCCTGGAGGGAGGACGCTGGACTCATCAGGAGAGAGTGCTGGAAAATGCCTATCTCAGGAAAACCCAAGAACAAAAAATTTCTACAGAGATTGTGGTCTTCCCTCATTCAGCATTTTTGTAATCAGTGTTTGCCACCTAGTGGCCATTTCTGAGAAGCTTCACCCCCTTTAGAGAAGTATTTTGATGTATGTAAAGATAATTATGTCTGTGAATTGATTTTTTAAAAATATTAAGAGCAGAGGTTCTGAAGAGATAGTACAGAGGTTAATGGAATTGACTTGCATGTGACTGACATGCAAATACAGCACCCCCATATGGTTCCTCTATGCACAGAGCCAGGGATAAATCCTGACCACCTGAGCACCAACAGGAGTGGGAGAATGAAGGGAGGGAGGAAGGAAGGAAGGAAGGAAGGAAGGAAGGAAGGAAGGAAGGAAGGAAGGAAGGAAGGAAGGAAGGAAGGAAGGAAGGAAGGAAGGAAGGAAGGAAGGGAGGAAGGAGGGATGGAAGGAGGGAGGAAAGGAAGGAAGGAAGGAGGGATGGAGGGAGGGAGGGAGGAGGGAGGGAGGAAAGGAAGGAAAAAAGGAAGGAGGGAGGGAGGGAAGGAAAAAAGGAAGGGAGGAAGGAAGGGAGGAAAGAAGGAAGGAAGGAAGGAGGGAAGGAAGGAAGGAAGGAAGGAAGGAAGGGAAGGAAGGAGGGAGGGCGGGAGGGAAGAAAAAGGAAGGGAAGAAGGGAGGAAGGAGGGAAGGAAGGAGGGAGGGAGGGAAGGAAAAATGGAAGGGAGGAAGGAAGGAAAGAAGGGAGGAAGGAAGGAAGTGAGGAAGGGAGGGAGGAAGGAAGGAAAACAACATACATAAAGGGAAACATTGCAATCACATAGATACTCAAGAGGGTTCTTGGGACAGTGCATTTTATTTATTTATTTATTTTTTTTAATTTATTTATTTTTAATTAGAGAATCACCGTGAGGGTACAGTTACAGATTTATACACTTTTGTGCTTATACTTCCCTCATACAAAGTTTGGGAACCCATCCCTTCACCAGTGCCCATTCTCCACCACCCGTAAACCCAGTGTCCCTCCCACCCTCCCCAATCCCATCTCCCCCCCACCCCACCCTGCCACTGTGGCAAGGCATTCCTTTCTGTTTTCTCTCTCTAATTAGCTGTTGTGGTTTGCAATAAAGGTGTTGAGTGGCCGCTGTGCTCAGTCTCTAGCCCTCATTCAGCCCGCAACTCCCTTCCCCCACATGGCCTTCGACTGCAATGTAGTTGGTGATCGCTTCTCTGAGTTGACCTTTCCCCGGAACGTGAGGCCAGCCTCGAAGCCATGGAGTCAACCTCCTGGTACTTATTTCTACAGTTCTTGGGTGTTAGTCTCCCACTCTGTTATTCTATATACCATAGATGAGTGCAATCTTTCTATGTCGGGACAGTGCATTTTAGTTCTACTAAACTATACTGCAATTGAGTGGGTGGGGAAGGTCCTCCCCAGCAGTGCTCAATGGGCTAAAGCCTCTTCTGGAATCTGACTAGGTGGTCGTTTGTCGGGTGGGGATGAGGTTATGCTACTTAATGAGTTTAAGGCCTCATGTATTTCAGGAACACGCTCCAGTTCTTTGAACCACTTGACTTTCTATTGTTATAAATTCACGGAACTTTTTACAATATGCATTTTAAGTTTTTAATTAAATTTTTGGCTAAATAAAAACAAGGAATTCAACAAACACCTCAATTCAAAACAGAGGTTACTTCACCAAAGAAGATATACATATGGCAAATGAGCATATCAAAGATGCCACCTGAAATAGCATCTAAAGCACAGTAAAATTAAGAACAAGGTACAGAGCTTTTCCATGCAAACTAAAACAACAAATACCATACACCATATATTTATTAGAATACCAAAACTCATAGCTGACAACATCAAATGCTAGGAAGGGTATGGAGCAGCAGAAACTCTTATCCACTGCTATGACAGTGCAGAAGTACAGCCTCTTTGAAAGACTTACAAAACTAAATATACTTTTTTTTTTTTGCTTTTCGGGTCACACCCAGCGATGCACAGGGGTTACTCCTGGCTCTACACTCAGAAATTACTCCTGGCGGTGCTGGGGGACCATATGGGATGCTGGGAATCGAACCTGGGTCGGCTGCATGCAAGGCAAACGCCCTACCCGCTGTGCTATCACTCCAGCCCCTAAATATACTCTTAATAGGAGCCAGCAAGCATATTCCTTGGTACTTACCCAAGGTGACTGAAATTTATGCACTGCACAGGGATTTTTATATGTAAAGCAGTTTTATTATTTTTAGTTGCTAAAACTTGGAAGTAGCCAAGATATCCTTCGGTAGGTGAGTGGATAAATAAACTGTAGTACCTCCAGACAAGAGAATATTATTTAGGGCTAAAACTTGAAAAAACATGGAGGAATCTTTGTTGCACAGTTCTTTTTGAAAAAAAGTCATTATTAGGATGCTACATGCAGATCATATGATTACAACTCTGACAGTCTGGAAAAGGCAAAACCAAAAACAGTAAAAAAGCAAAACAAAACCCTGTGGTTCCCAGAAGTTGGTGGTGAGGAGAGAACAGGTAAAATGCAGAAATTTTTTAGGGCAGTGGAAATATTCTAAAATGACACATACACGCATAATATAATTTTCCAAGTTTATAGAAGTTACAACACCAAGAGTGAATAAGCTACAGCCTCTGGGTGGTTATGGTATGTCAATGTTAGTTGTAACAAATACAGTATCTGCCAGAAGATATTAATAATCAGAGAAGCTGAGTGTTTGGCGGGGAAAGGGCAGGAAGTAGATAGAAAAGCTCTGTATCTTGTTCTTAATTTTACTGTGCTTTTTTTCCTTTTTTGAGTGGGTACACTGTATTATTGACCATGCCCTGTAAAACTGCTTTAAAAATAGTCGAGAGAGAGAGAGAGAGAGAGAGAGAGAGAGAGAGAAAGAGAGAGAGAGTGCTATCACCACTTGCTCTCCCAACCACCACTGGAAATAGCTGTAGCACTGTCATCCCATTGTTCATCGATTTGCTCGAGCGGGCACCAATAATGTCTCCATTGTGAGACTTGTTATGTTTTTGGCATATCACATATGCCATGGGTAGCTTGCCAAGCTCTGCCGTGCGGGCAGGACATTCTCGGTAGCTTGCTGGGCTCTCCAAGAGGGATGGAGGGGAATAGCTACCCAAAACAAAATAAAAATTAATCATCCTAAATAAAAATTGTTAAGAAATACATATAAATAGAAAACATTTCTAGGTCTAGTTTTGGGCAATTAGAACAAAAGAAGTATTAAATGTTAAAATAAAAAAGGAAAGCACTCACTGGTGAAGGGATGGGTGTTTGAGCATTGTATAACTGAGACTTAAACCTGAAACTTTTGTAACTTTCCACATAGTGATTCAATAAAAAAATTAAATTAAAGAAAAAAGGAAAGCACTCACTTAAGATGATCACTTTTTCTAACTTAATATACCAAGAAACATAGGCATTTGAAAACTCAATCTATATCCCCTACTTCCACAAAGGCAAGCTGTTTACATTTTCGGACTTTAGTGACACATAGTTTTAACCTAATTATTATGGGTCAATACAGATTTTTTTCCCTTACAGGGCTCTGACTCTATCATTGCAATTTTGCGATCTTAAGCAAGTAGGGTTTTTTTTTTTTTGCTTTTTTTGGTCACACCTGGCAATGTGCAGGGGTCACCCCTGGCTCTGTACTCAGAAATTACTCCTGGCGGTGATCAGGGGACCATATGAAATGCTGGGAACCGAACCCGGGTCAGCCATGTGCAAGGCAAATGCCCTACCTGCTGTGCTATCACTCCAGTCCCAGAAGTAGGTTTTTGAAAGCTGTGTGTGTGCACACACACACATGCACATATGAGTCTCTGTGTGTGTGTCTGAAAGAGAGACAGACAGATAGACTGACAGACTGACAGACAGGGAGAGGGAATTTTCTAGGGTTTCCAGAGTAAGTACTGCCTACTGGGTGGCTTAAACAACAGGTGCAGAAGCTTCTGAGTTTTATGTAGTCCCATTTGTTTGTATTTGTTTCTACTTGCTTGGTCAGTGGGTTTCATCTTTAAAGATGCCTTTAGCTTCAATATCATGGAACAACGCAGGTTCTATTGCTGGCACCACACATGGTTCTCTGAGCACTGCCAGGAGTGATCTTACTCTTCCTCCCCCTCCTCTTCTTCTCCCTCTCCTTCTTCCTTCCCTCTCTTTTACCCTCTCCCCTCCCACTCCCCTCCTCCCTCCTCTTTCTCCTCCTCCTTTTTTTTCCTCTTCCCCTTCTTTTTCAGGAGGGGTTATACCTGGCAGTGATCAGATTTTACTCCTCTCTCTTTGCTCAGGGATCACTCTTGGCGGTGCTCAGGGGACCATATATGGTAGAGGGGATTGAACCTGGGCCAGTCAAGTACAAGACTTACTTGCTGTACTATATCTGTAGGTAAAAAAAAGTTCTACTTTTGCTTCTTAAATATGAATGTTGAATGTCAGATTTTCTTAAAAATGAGAAGTACCTGTAATAAAATTTATTAGAATTCAAGAGGGTAATCTTACCTTAGCAACACAAATGGGCCCTAAGCTAACAAGATATCTCTGGAAAACACATGGGAATCCTCTAATTACTTTGTTTGATAAGTAACACAAAAACATTTTCCTATAAAGGCCCCATAAAATGAGTCATACTTAACAAAGTTCTAAATTAGATTTCTCCTTGCCTAGGGGGTTTCTTCTCTACTTTTCAATAAGCTTTTCTATTTTCAATCTTTGAGTCTGAGCATCTTTATTACACTACACAATATTTTCTTCTTTTCAAAAAAAATTGATTTTGGACCACATGCGGCAGTGCTCAAAGCTTATTCCTGGCTCTGTACTCAGGGGTTACTCTTGGCCACACTCAGAGGGCCAATGTGGGGTACTGAAGACTGAACCTGGGTCAGTCACGTTGAAGGCAAGTTCCTTAACCCACTGTATTATCTCTGAATAGTACACTGAAACACAATATTTTCATTCTTAAACATATTAAAGAAGCTGGGTTCTGGTTTTTATGACATTGCTGTGAGTTGCATAGGTGCCCAAATTCTTACTTAAGGCCCCCAAGATGCAGTGCGTCCTTGAGGCACAGTTCCTATTTTGACGTGTGTGAAGGGGCAAATCTGTGACGTATGGGAGCCAGGAGAGGGATGGGGAGGCTTCTTGGAAGTGATGCCTTCAATTTGTTTTGCTTTTCTTACCATCTCTTACATCTGTTTTTCTTTCTCTACTTTGATTCTACTTTGATTCACTTTTATCACTTACTACGAGTTGCCTACCATACCTACCTCCTTCTGAAACTTAATGGGAGTGGCACTAAAATTTCTTCTTATCATGTTGCCTTTTGTCCTTTTCCTTTTAATTCTTTCCATTAAAAGGACATTAGCCTTCCCACCTCCAACTACTCTTCCAGCTTCCTATTTTCCCTCAGGTCCATTCTTTATACCCCTCCCCCTCTCCCCTCCCCCCTTTGCTTTGTATAAATCACTGGGGGGGCGGGCGTTGGAGGGCGGTGATAAAAGTCCCTGACTTGACTTTAGCCAGTGGTTTTTCATAATCTCATCACCTGATTTTTTTTTTTCGTTTTTCTTTTTGGCTTTTTGGGTCATACCTGGCAATGCTCAGGGCTGACTCCTGCCTCTGCACTCAGGAATCACTCCTGGCGGTGCTCGGGAGACCATATGGGATGCTGGGAATCGAACCCGGGTTGGCCGCAGGCAAGGCAAACTCCCTACCCGCTGTACTATCGCTCCAGTCATTATCTGATTTTAATAGCTACATCAGTATTATTGAGAGCCACAATCTGCTCTAAGTGGGTGGTTCTATTTGGGTCCCTGCTTTCTTGCTTCTTTTTTTTCCTTGGCCCCATTTTATTCCTTTCATTCCTTGCTCCCGTTTTTTTGGGACTTCATTTGCTGCATGATCCCCACAGTACTTTTGGTGTGTCTGTAAATTCTTCAGAGAACTTAGGTCCCTATAGATAGAACCTGTGTCTTTGACTGTAGAAAGTGTTTCTGGCAAGCCATAACCCTTGGGTGCACTGCTTCCACTGCAACATCATTCCATCCTTCCTCTCCCCTCTTCTTTATAATAAATTGATTTGATTCCTTCCTGACTTTTTATGGGTTGCTGTATTCATTGAAAGAGCTAAGATATGAGAAAATTATTTGAAACCCTAAGAATATACAAAGTTTCGGTTATGATTGGCTATCATTTCAATGTACGCCTTAGCACCTTATTTGTCTGTCCATGTCTCTTTCTTGCTATAACTAGATTGGTGCAAACCAGGCTGCTCAGCTTTAAGATTTACTTGGAACAAACGGGCTATTGACTCCATAAATCTCAGGACATAGGAAGATTACCATTTGGGTTCAGAGAGCTGAACTCTTGTCATACTCATAGATGACTGGATGCTTGGGAAGAGCAGGTTCTCATATCTGTCAAAGCATTGGTCCTTTGTTCAAAGGCACAGCTATTTGTTTCAGATGACAGCACGCATTGGACTCAGGATGTGAACCTTATGGTCTCAGGTCTCAGACACATGAGGTACAGGATGATTCTCCGAGTGGCCCTGTGAGCACAACTTACATCTTATCATTAGTGGATGCTAGTGGGGACAAAGGATTTCAGCCTATGTTCTCTCCATATGTCATGAAGTCAGACATTATATATTGGTGAGACCTTTTCATATAAAGGCAGATAAGTATATTTGCTGCCTGTGCTTCTCAGGGCTCTCATTGTTTCCTTTTCATGTCTCAGAAATTAGGATTTAAATATGGTGCACTGGTTCAATTTTATTTAGATATGTACAGCACAAGACAGCTCTCAACCCAATTTTTCATCTTTGTATTATTTGGTCATTACTACTATCAAAAAAATCCATAATCCTAGAATTTAAAAAGCAAAGAATAACAAGAAGTGGAAGAAATTATTATACTTGGTGTCTGAACTATGTTGCTGCATACTTACTTCCCTACTGATTAATCAAATATATCGCACATCTTTTTCACTTAGTGAGGATCACTCTTCTATCCAAGCCACTTGTCAACTTAAAACAATTAACCAACTTTACTTTTAGAGAAATTTTAGGTCTCAGAACAATTGAAATCAAATATAGAGTCTCCAAATACTTTATTACCTGCACTCTGCTTGGTATTTCTTTTCTCTTCCTCCACCGCTTGGCCGTCCATTAATTTTTATATCCCCCCACAGTATATGGCATTGGCTATGTTTTCAAGAGATGCTAATTACATAAATCGGCTGGTTGGTGGCAACAGTAATCAAAGAACCAATATCATCAATTTAGTATTTTTGTGGATATTGGTACACATTGTTGATATGCTCAGCCATTGTTTCTGAAATCACAATTTCTAGCAATTCCTGGGATATTTTCAGCCAGCTTTTTATGAGCAGGAAGATAGGAAGTCTCTGGATTAGGATCAAATCTTCTTGATGCATAAAATCTTTCATCAGTGTCTCATAGGAAGGTCTGTGGTTTGGTAATTGTACATTACTTTGTTGTTTCAAGGACCCAGTGAGGAAACTGTCAGACGAGCTTCTGACACTGGCCGGAGGAGCAGCTGGAGTTGTCAGAGAGGTTGCACTTTTGTTCAGCAAGTTTTATTATGTGCACAGGGCCTTCAAGTCTTGGTAGATGCTGCAAGAGTGAAAGCTTCTTTCTAAAGGAACAGTGAAATCTAGCAATTGCCCTCCTTTACTGCTAGCTTGATCAATATCATTTTCCGGTAAGCCGATGAAATAAAAAATGATTTTAGCTCTAGGAATAGCTTTTTTTTTTTATTAGTGAATCACAGCGAGGTACAGTTACAGACTTACAAACTTTCGTGCTTGCGTTTCAGTCATACAATGGTCGGGTACCCATTCCTCCACCAGTGCCCATTTTCCACACCTAATGGTCCCAGTATCCCTCTCACTGCCCCCACCCTGTCCCCTCCACCACACTCCACCTCTGTAGCAGGTTATTCCCTTTTGCTCTCTCTCTCTCTCTCTCTCTCTCTCTCTCTCTCTCTCTCTCTCTCTCTCTCTCCTTTTGGGTGTTGTGGTTTGCAGTAGAAGTATTAAGTGGCATTTATGTTCGGTCTATAGTCTATTTCAGCCCGCATCTCCCATCTTGAGCAGGCCCTTTTCAGCCCACATCTCCCATCCCCAGTGGGCCCTCCTAGCACCCTTTACTTAGTGGTCCCTTCTCGATCTGAGCTGCCTCTTTCTGGAGCATGTGAGGCCTGCTTCTAAGCTGTGGAGTAATCCTCCTGGTACTTATCTCTACTGTTCTTGGGTGTTAATCTCCCACTCTGTTACTTTATAATCCACAAATGAGTGCAATCTTTCTGTGTCTGTCCCTTTCTTTCTGACTAATTTCACTTTCCATGATACTTTCCATGTTAATCCACTTATATGCAAATTTTATGACTTCATCTTTTCTAACAACTGCATAGTAAGGAATAACTTCTTTTGAAGAATGAGTGAACTGAGATGTCTTACAGATCAGTTCGTAAAGTCCTTTCATAGTATTGCACATAAACTTTAGCTGAACTCGTTTCTCAGCCGAGATAGTGAAATAAATGAAGAAAAAGGGGAGAGTGAATGCAAGTATCACTGATTGATATCTACTTCATATGAAACATCTAAAGTCAGTTTTGCCATTGTTTTTGCATATTTGCATGAATTCAAAGAATCTTTAGAACAGACAGTTTGCAAAACACTTCCTTGGCTATAGAATTTAGAGTTCTCCATATACAAAGTGAACAGTTGAAGATTTACCAGGTCCACGTAAAAGTAGGTGAGTAATAAAATCAATAGTCAATCTGTAAGCGAAGTTCAGTGAGTGACTGGAGAAATGAATAGGAGCATGAAAAATACTTATGAAATTGAAAGCAAGTGACTGTCACTAGGTCTATTTCCTTCCTCCTCTGGGGACTTGTCCACACTGCAGAGTAACATTCTTGTGGCAAGGCCACAGAGCTACTTTCTACTCTGTTCTTCACTACAGAAATCTCTGCTGGAGGCTTCTCACCTTTTTGGTTCTCAGGGAGGGTAATAGACAATTCCCTCTTGAAAGATTTAGAGCTGAGAGATGAAATTGACCCTCAAAGATTAAAGCAGGAAGTTTCTTCTTTTATTATTGTTATTGTTGTTGTTTTGGGGCTAGACCCAGCTTCAGGGGTCCTGGATCTGCACTGGGATTCTGGTGAGCTTAGAGGATAATATGGGTCTTTGGGGATTGAACCCCAGTTGACCACATTCAAGACAAATGCCCCATCCAATGTACTATTGCTCAACTCCTCAAAAGCAGTAAGTTTCCTAATATTGCCTTAAGGTTTTATTAACTTAACGTGAGCCATTTGAAAATATATCTTTTCAGTAAATATATTTCTCTAATAATATACATTGTTTAAAATTATTTAAAATTCTTTAAGACAGAAATAAAAGAAAGAGACACATAGTACTGTTCAAATAATTTTTTTAAATGTTAAGAAATATCATAGATTTAGTTATTTTTTGGTTAGATATAACAAAAATGTAAATAAAGACAACCCAGAGAAAATATGGCAATTTCATGACCTTGTTAGGGAAACAGACTAATTTCAAGTCTTTGCTTTGCTATTCCTAGAGTGTTCCTTTTGTCTTCATGGTTCAAGATGGTCCCTAGATGGCTCCATAATCCAGATGCAAGATGAATAAAAGAAAGTAAGGTTTCCATTTTCCTCCTAAGAATATTTAGAATAAACCTTGAAGTCCCATAAAACACTGGCGGCCTCGTTTCCTCCTTTGTTCGCCCATGGCATCGACTGTCCTGAGTGGGGAAGTGGCCCGAGTCAGCAAACCTGGATGGTGAGAGGAAGAGCCTCCAGGGCTTTCCCTCGCCGTCCGGAGACTACACAGTGACTTACAATAATTTTACCCTGGACTGGGTGAAATCACATTAAAATTCCAATTTTTGCCTGGATACTAAAATTTTCTCTTCTGAATTAAGAAAAAAGGCGAGGAACACCACATGAGGAAGATAGATACCTCTTCAGTAAGGGTTGACATAGAAAATAAATTTCTCACAAGTTCAAGTTTGCATTCTGTCCAAGCAAGACTGTAAGAGGTTCTACAGATAAGCTCAAAAGGAAATTGAGGAGAGCAGATATACAGATTTTAATAAAGTTTTCCCTCTCAGAGATTTTGATGGAGTTATTTTACTCTTTCTCTTGGCTGTCTTGTTGTAGGTAGGATGTAGAATAACATTGGTTTGTTCTTTCTGCCTTGCCGCAGGGAGCTTAGGTTTATTAGGTTACTCCCATCACAGTGCTCCCATTCGTCTGTGTTTATTTGTAACTTCTTTCTTTGTGCTCTGTTAACTTGTAAATATTGTTCTTCTATTCTCCTTAAGTCCTTTGCATAGTTAATTCAGAGCAATGTCTTTTTTGTATTAACAAGAAGACAGTTAATGCTATGCTTTTGTAATGTGGGAGCTAATTGACTCCAGCTAATATTACCTCTGGGGCATCTGTTCTTTTGACTTAAGTAAGCCTCAGTTGCCCTAATTTCCTAGCACCCCCCAAAGCAGGGTCCTGACGAGGGACTGGATGGACCCAAGGTAAGTGGTGAGCGATGTGCTACCGTGGCATCAAGATGGGCTTGGCCAAAGTGTCGTAATGCTTAACTATAAGTTAAGAGCATGGTCATGGACAAATGCTGTCATGATCCAAAAAGTAATAACTAGATTCAGACCCTGCCAGGCTTAGGAATGATTAATCTGGCCTGAATACTGCAATCTGAGTCTGTGGCAAGATGCTCACAGAAGAGCTGCCCTATAAGCCTCAATGTATCTCTTACTGTGTCCATACATAAATAACTAATATTAAGATGTTAATTAAGTTATTGGACTAAGAAAAAGAGGAACACCTCTAGGTGGTGTTTCCACTTGAGCCTGATGGGCCATCAGGAAGGGCTTTCTTATGTTGATTTTACTACTGGACTGGTTATAGTGTCTGCCCCCAGTGCTGGAGAGACTAGAGAGTTGGAGGAGTTGGGAGAGAGAGCAGGGAGCAAGACGGAGCGGGAGAGACAGGAAGAGATGGGAATGAGGGGGCAGTGTGAAACTAGAATGAGGGGCTCAGAGAGACTGGAATAGGCACGTAGGAAGAATGGAATAAACTGCAAGTGATCAATCAACCGGCTTGACCCTCATTTTCTTTTCTGTCTGCTCCATGGCACAGGCTGCCCCAGCTGGGGGAGCGGCTTGAGGCCCCTCGAACCCGGGCAGCGAGGCAGAGAGCTGCCAGGGCCTTCCCTAGCTGCCCAGAGATTATACAGTAGGGTAAATAGGGAGATCCAGACTAGTATAATCTGCAGAATCTCTTGCGTTGTATAGATATGAACATCCTGCCAGTCTCACTAAAGCAGCTTTAGTTGAAACTGATAGTAACTTGCTGTTCATGGCATGGGAGCTAGTCCTAACACCTCAGTTTTTTTTTGTGGGGTCTGTGGTTCTCAGACTGAGGACAGGCTAAAACTCAGGAAAAAAATCAGTCTCAACTTCTGCCTAAGTTTAGGCTCTTTGACTTTATGTTGCATAAAAGATTTTCTGGAGGACACAATGAAATAAAATACACACAAACTCACACACGCAAATACAGAGAGAGAAAAGACGGAATAATGCCTTTTAAATATTAGAACACCTCTTTTTAGAATTTGGACGACTTAAAGCAACTCAAGAACGTGAATATTGGAACAATAGTATGCAGGTAGGGTACTTGCCTTGCATGCGGCTGATCCAGGTACTATCCCCAGCACCCATTGAGCCCTGCCAAGAGTGATCCCTGAGCACAGAGCCAGGAATAAGCCCTGAGCACTGCTGGGTGTGCTCCCCATCCCCCACCCCCCCAAAAACCCAAAAGGGCAAAAAAAAGTAACTGTTGTTTGTAACAGTCTCGGATCCCAAACTCATGATCTGAGTTATCATGTTGCCATTCAGGCTTTTACAATTGAGTAATAGATTCTCAAAATTGGAGTGTAATTTTGTTATGAATCAGAATGAGATAGACTACCTTGCGGCAACAAATGGGCATTTAACTCTCAATATCTTAGTTCAGTTGAATGGTCCCCCCCACCTTCCCTTGCTCATGATGCCTCGTGCTACAAGAAGTTTAAAAGGAGGTCTCTAATAATCAAGCCACTCAGGATCAAAACAGAAACTGCACCTCAAGACGTGTCTGGATCAAAAAGATAGCTCAGTAAGCTGAGCACATACTTTGATCCTGACTACTGAATAGTCTCTCAAGTACTGCTAAGAGTGACCTCTGAGCACAGAATGGGAGTTACCCCTATGCTTGCCATGTGTAGACTCAAAATGAAAGTAAAGCACAAAAAAGATAGGCTCTGTTACCAAAATTAGTATTAGAGAAGAGTGATGATCATGCATGAATTTCCAAATATTCCACTCAGATATGACATATATCCTCTCTGCTCTCATCCCATTGACCAAAGCTAATCCTAGGGCTATACACTCATCTTCAAAGGGGGCGGGAGGGGGCAGAGTGATAGCACAGCTGGTAGGGCGTTTGCTATGCACGTGGCTGACCTGGGTTCAAATCCCAGCATCCCATATGGTCCCCTGAGCACCACCAGGAGTAATTCTTGAGTACAAAGCCAGGAGTAACCCCTGTGCATCGCCAGGTGTGACCCAAAAGGAAAAAAAAAAAACCAAAGGGGGACGGAAGGGAATATTCCCATTGTGTGTCCAGAAACTGCTGAATGCCATTTTAACTACCAACTATTTTGTTTTTACCCCCATCACTATTTCAGTATTGTCCTTTGAAAACCCAAATTTAAAATTTAAAACCTTATAGACAGGTTTGGACCAGACAAACAGGCAAATAGATTAATGACATAAAGCCTATTTATACGAATGAGTTTACTATAAAACATCATACACCAGAGATTTTATAAGGCTCCTAAGCTCAGGAGCTGTCTCAGTTGGCCCATACAGAGCACATCTGGATACTGGTCTCACATACCACAGAAGTTTCACAGTCAAGGTAAAATTAAAAAATAAAATAATTATATTAAATAAAAAACATTCCATTTAAAGAGTACCTTTTATTCTTTAGTTTACTCATTAAAAATATTTTACTTATGGCTTTTAACTGATGGAGGTTGGTTAAAATTTTTTAAAAATAAACTTATTTGTCAAAATAAAAGTAATGTTATATACTGACCCTCTTCTCCTTGATTTACTAAATGTTTTACTAACTGCCCGTGACATCCAACAGTCATCTGGATTCCTTCTTGTTCTCAAAGAAGGAAGCTAGTAAACTAAAAAGTTACTCCCAAGTACTTTCATTTAATTGACAAAATGATCCTTAATTGATTTTTGGATTCAAATTTGATAAATGTACACTGAACAGACAAAATAGAATACAGTTGTGAGAGAAGGGGTGTAGTAAAATGAAGATTGGCTAAGTTATCTTCATTACTGAGAGGAAAAATGGAAATCAGAACAAAATGCTTAGGTTGATGATCTTGCTGAGATTTTAAAGTTGCTACATATTATCACTGTCACTGTATCATTGTCATCTGGTTGCTCATGGATTTGCTTGAGTGGGCACCAGTAAAGTCTCCATATGTCCCTGTCATGTTCAGGGTCAGGGAAATGAGGCCCATAATTGTTACTGTTTTTGGCATATCGAATATGCCATGGGTAGTTTGCCAGGCTCTGCTGTGTGAGATTCTGCATTGCTCTCTTCTGAGAACTTTGTTTTATAGTCTCTGGATCTTGGCTGTTAATGAGATTACATGGCCCCCAGGGGGCAGTTTGTGGGTGTGACTGCCAAACTACTGTAAAACTGGGGATCTGGATGGAGGAGACTCAGTGCCAATCTGAGGGCTCAGAGATGTCAGTCACGGGTCCTGCGTACCTGGGTTCCTCTGATAGTTCCTTCATGGGTGAGGCTCATCCGAGCGTGTGTAGAGTGGCCTTGAGCATGGATGTGGCTGGGTTCTGGAGGTTTTTGGCTGCTGGGGCTCTGCTTGGGGAGGGGAGGGAAACTCAATCTGCCTCCCTCCGAGTGGGCTCCGGTGAAGACAGCCTGGCGTGGGGCAGGAGATTCTGCTGCTACATATTATGGTGGTAATTAATATTTTGGTGATAATTAATCTTATCCCTGGTGGAGGAGAACTGTGAGCAACAAAGTGATTTGTCAGAAATCATAAAAAATAGTAATGATGGAAGGTAGAATGGGAGATGAGGAGGTGGTACCTATTTTATGGACGTGATAAGTGATATGTCTGAAGGATTAAATTAATGATCTTGAGAGTCACTGAGAGAGGATAGTTTTTGGTGGAAATTCTAGGAAGTACAGAAAATAAATTTCATTATGAAAACAGTCTATTCAAAGCAGAGTGACAATTGAAGGAGCTTGCTTTGGTGCTTCTACAATGACTTAAAAAAATTTGAATCACCAGTTAAATAGTTACAAAGTTATGAATGCTTGAGTATCAGGCATACAATGTGCCAATACTAATTCCTTCACCAGTTGTCCTCTTTCCTCCATCAATGTTGCCAGTTTGCCTTCCACCCTCAACCTGCCTCTATGGAAGGCACTTTTTTTTTTTTTAAATCTTTTAACACTCTGTCCTCCTCTAGAGTGACCACTTCTGTCACTATTTTCCTAGTGTTCCAAACCAGTAGCAAGCTTCATTCTGAAGATCAGTTCTCATGCTCTTATTTCTATCTTACAATGATTAATTTAATTGTGACTGGATTCTGAGGGGAGAGATTCTTGTTAGTGTTATTAGCTGTCCTTACATTCCATGTGGTTAATTGAGACAAGAATTGGCTAAAAGACTGAGTGGTATATCTTTTCTGTTATTGGTGATGTTTAGTTTGTTTGGGGGCCATTCCCAGCAATACTTTTTTTTTTTTTAATTTTTTATTGAGTCACCATGTGGAAAGTTACAAAGTTTTCAGGTTTAAATCTCAGTTATACAATGCTCGAATACCCATCCCTTCACCAGTGCTCATATTCCACCACCAAGAATCCCAGTATAGCTCCACCCCACCCCCTCACACCCCTAACCCCCCCACGCCCCTAGCCCCCCCACCCTAAGCCCCCCCCCCGCCTGTGTAACTAATAAATTTCACTTTACTTTCACTTTGATTGCATACAATATTTCAACAAAACTCACTATTATTGTTTGGAGAGTCTCTCCCCTAAAGTCAGACCTGCTGAAGAGGAAGCATTAGATAATTTGTTTTCCATTGCTGAGGATAAAGAGGTATGAGGTCGAGTGACCACACTTATCGGCCTCTCAGTTTTCCCAGCAATACTTTGAAGGCTACTTCTGGTGCTGTGCTTCTAGGGCCTGACGTGTCAAAGGATGGGGGCATTCCTGTGTAGTGAGGAGGTAACCAGATGCTGGGGATAGAAGCCATATTTGAAGCATACACTCTATCCTTTGGAAACATCTCTCTGGCTGTGAGTGGTAGATATAATTCAAGGCACCCTTCTTCAATGATTTAGATTATATAAACTCATTTTGAATGCCAGATCTCTAGCAGAGACTAATTAATCACTGGGAGACAAGTTAGGGGTGTCTTAGGATTGCATGTTTAGTGCATTGCCCACACTTTCCCATGTATTATCTAACTATTATAGCTTTTAGACAATATGCATGGCAAAAGAAAAGTTATTTATATTACACATTTAGCCTAAAACTATGATAATATCCTTTGACATAGCCATTATCTGATGGTATTTGAAACTGAACCAACTTCCTATTCTAGGCCTTACCAAATGAGCATCTTCATGTTGTCTGATGTTATTTCCTGAGTTTGAGACATATTTCTTTTCTCCAACTCACTCGAGTTTATTTTTAAGAAAATATCTTCTTTAGACAATTAAATTTCCCGGAATTGTTTAAGCATTGTTATTGTTCTCAATGAGAATATTTCCTATTTGACTCTAGCTATGTAAGTTGATGGGAATTCTCATAAAGATCTATCACTGCCATACTCAGAGAGTTTTCAGGGACAGGAGATATAAATCAACAAGCTTGTCAAGTATAAGATCCACCATTTAGAATATTAATTCTAGTAAGACTCTGGCCAGATGATTCAAGGATGAATAAAACATGTCATTTGCCATTAAAGAGTTTAAAATTAGGAGTGAAGATAAAAATATACTTATTATATAGAAGACTTGATTATTATATCCTATTTTTCTCATTCATGTCTGGGCCTGAAACTAAAGGAAGATGTATATTGGGGTATATTATGCCTGAAACAAGCTATGAATGATTTGTTGCCTTAGTATAAATCCCATTATACTGACTAGAGTGCTAGTACAGTGGGGAGGGCTTCTGCCTTGTACGCAGCCGACCCAGGTTCGACTCCCAGCATTCTATATGGTCCCCAAGCACCACCAGGAGTAATTCCTGAGTGCATCACTGGGTATGATCCGAGAAGCAAAATAAATAAATAAATAAATAAATCCCATTATGTGAAGCACAGAGTGATATTTTGTATTCAGGCATCACAAAACACTATTTTTTTTCCTAGTAAGAGAGTGTTTCATTGTGAATGGGAGTATAGACTTTCCAGCCAGACTTCCTCATTCAAACCTCTGCTCTCGACTTTCCTATATTTATGATCTTGGGCATGTCCCAGCCTCTTTGGGTTTGAGTTATCTCATCTGAAAAATGGTTTTAATAATTGGTTGTTGTAGAGATGAAATAAGTTTCAATTTTGTAAAACAGGGTCAGGCTTATACCCAGTGCTCCCATAAATATCAACTATCATTAGTCAATTTATAAGAGCTTCCCATAATTTTTTATACAAATACATACCATACTTAGTTTTTTAGAGTTACCAGGGCCACACCTGTGGTACCAGAATGGGGTGGAAGGTACAGTATTGAGGGATTGAATTCATGGCCTTGCACAAGGTAGAAATACATCTCACTTACAATGGGCTATATTTCAGCCTGAGATTTCTGTTATTAAACATATATTCCCCCATCCTTAGGGGCCTACAAATTACGACATTAGTGTTTAATATTCATTGTTTACTTAGTATATTATCTATTATACTAAGTATAATATATAATACTATATATCTACTTAGTATATTATATAGATATACATAATTTAAACAGCAAAACTATTGTTGATTTGACTACTGGTATAAGGATTCTAGACTTCAAGTTTAGGTTGTATTGACATCTATGATGTTACTCTATTTGATAATATTCATGAGAGAAATATCTAAAAAATATTTTAATTAAAAATATCTATCAAAGAATCACTCTCACTGTCATCCTGTTGCTCATCGATTTGCTCGAGCGGGCACTAGTAACATCTCCATCATGAGACTTGTTGTTACTGGTTTTGGCATATTGAATATGCCACAGGTAGCTTCCCAGGTTCTGCCATGAGGTTGAAATACTCTTGGTAGCTTTGCCGGGCTCTCCGAGTGGTGCAGAATAGCCTTCATCATTTGCTTTCCTTGCCCTTTCTACACACATCCTTTACACATTGCGATATTTAGAGTTTAAACCCAAGGCAACACTGTTGGGTAAAAGTCACAATGGAAACAGTAAGAAAAGCAGAGGGAGTCAAAATATGTCTGTCATTTGTTGATAGCAGCATTTGTTTTTAAAAAATGAAATTCATGGATCAGCAGTGGACTAATGGTTTTTAACCTTCCTACACTTTAACCTTTCACCAGACCCATGGACCACTGGGATGAAGACCACTGGTCTGATAACTGCTTTGATTCTGCTATATGTGAGAGAAACCACACTCCCTTTACCATTGGTGATTCATTATTACCATTTGACCCTTCCAACCTTTGCATCCAGTCAGCCTCTTGGTGTTTGAGGATCCCACAATTCCTTCTGCAATGCCGTGTCTCCAGAGAAGAGCAACCAAGAATGCCAGATCAAAAAGTTATTAGTTTGATTCATGATGAAAAGGGTATTCTCTGGACATTCCTGGGATAGGTGAATCCTTTTTGGTTTGCTTTGTGATGCTCTGTTCTGGGGTCTTATATGAGACATCTTTGGTAATAGTCCAACCTCCCTAAGCCTTTTGTTAGTGTCCTGTACAGTTTACTAAGGGAATGCTGGCATTTTTTTGTGGGGGGGAGGGCAGGGGACATACCTGGCAGTGCTCAGTGCTAGCTCCTGGCTTTGTACTCAGGATCACTTCTGTGGGCACAGGGGGCCATGTGGGGTGCCAAGGATTAGCCATGTGCAAGGCAAGCACTGTACTATCATTCTGGCCCCCTCCATTTAATTTTATGTAGGTCATCTTTTGATCCATAATTCCCTTTTAATCTCCAGCTGGCTATATCCAGATAGCGGCTTAGTGAAAATATCATTTGATACAATCCAAATTTGTGTTCCATCTACCATTTCTAACATGGTCATCTTCACTCTGTGTCTCAACACACCGACTTTAAAGTACATCTAGTCACTTAGAAGTTATATTCTGAAGGAACATAGTCCTTCAGAATATAACTATAGTTCTAGACAACTCCTTTCAGTTCCTCCATACAGTCTTCCTGACCCATCTGCGTGAGACTCCTTTTTATCCCTAAACTTCTGCAACAACTTTTTGTGCCAATTCTCTTCCTCTTGGCTGGCTCTACAATGATTTAGTTTTATATGTACATTATTAGCTTCCCATCTCGAAATGTTTGTTTTCTTTGTGTGGGGTGAAAATAAGGTGGGGGCTTGGGCCACACTCTAATTGCTGAGAACTTACATCTGGCTCTGTGCTCAGGGGTCGCTCCAGCCAGTGCTGAGGTAGGGTTTCTGTGGGGGAGGGGTACATGTGCAGATGTCTGCCTCTTGCAAGACAAGGACTTAACCTTTGCATTGTCTATCAGACCAGAGATGAGTTTTTGTTTTGATTTGGGGGCCACACCCAGGCTCTGCACTCAGAAATTACTCCTGACTGTTCTCTGGGAGCCCTGTAGAATGCCTGGGATTTAACCGTGTAGGCTACACTCAAGGTAAACAGCCTACCTGGAACCTATACTATGGCTCCAGCCTGAGATGACTTTTTATTTATTAAAAAATTTTAAAACATTGAGATTCTGTGGTTTATAGTACTACTAATAATGGTTTCTCAAGTACAGAATTCCAACACTACATCCATCTCTCAAGGACCCCCTTTTACTATCCCTTACCTCCAACCAATTTTATGAATCATTGGAGAGATGAGTTTTTAAAGAACCCCTTCTGGAAAGTGCTACATAGGGTTTTACTCCAAGAACCTGGTGCTGGGGACCCGGAAAAGAACGCATGAAAGAGATGAGGGGGTGGAAGTGGTGGTTAGTTCTGGAAGGACCAAAAGGAATTTTGGGTGCTGTTTCCTGGGACTGCTGCACATCAGGAGAGGGGTTCCTGAATACTGAAAAACTTAGGTTCACATTTTAGTTTTGAACTGTTGCGCCTACACATCTCTTTCCAGCTCGGCCGGTCTTCATCTCCCCCACAAAATCTCCCTGCCCGAGCCCCTATCATTCCCTCCGTCTCTTCCTTCAACCTTCATCACTCCCTTCCTCAAGGAGACGCTCTTCTGGTCCTGCATTAGGGCTCCCAGCAGCTCGGCTCTGCGCTGTCCTCTCCAGTTCCAGGTCTCCCAGGCTCACTGTGTGTGTGTGTGTGTGTGTGTGTGTGTGTGTGTGTGTGTGTGTGTGTGTGTGTGTGTGTGTGTAAACAGCCCAGGCATACAGCGTGCGTGTGTGTGAGGTGCGGGGGGAAGAAGCCTCCCCATTTCTTGTCAGCCCCCTCCTCACTTCCCGAGCAGACCTGCAGAAGCTCCCAGTCCTGCGCCCCGGGGTACGCGGAGCCAGCTGCGGAGCTGCTGGCGGCGAAGCAGGAGGAGGCGGACGTGTCCGCCGGCCGCTTGCAGGGCGCCCGCACCCGTGGCAACCCGGGCCACCGCGCAGGTAGGGGAGCTGTCACTGTGGGCAGGGGGTTCCGGGGACTCCCGGCTAGAGTGGGACGCAGTCGGACCCCTGAAAAGCAGGTAGGTCTGCGAGGTGGGTCTCTGGATGTTAACAGCTTGCTTCAGGGCATCCCCTTTCCAGAGAGAGTGAGAGAGAGAGAGAGAGAGAGAGAGAGAG